>NC_060276.1:102097080-102191900 GCF_021613505.1 Equus quagga | reverse complement strand
ATTTAGTTATGGAGGATCTCAGGACACCAAGAGAAAAAAAGTTCAAATGAAGATTTAGTCTTCACTTTAAAAATAAAGAAAAATCTCCATCCTTCCTCCCCCTCACATTCCTGGTTCTCCTTCGTTATGCTCACTTCAAGGAAGCAATTGATTTGACTACCAAAGATCTTGCTCATTTGCTTATTAAAAAATAAATAAATAGGTTAACACCAAAGCAAACAAAAGCATGTTACTGAAAAAAAAAATATAAGTAAAGCAGGAAAGAAAAATAGATCCTAATATTCGCCAACAGAAGTAATTTGGGATCAAAGACCATTTACAATCTGACAGCAATCATATTTTAAACCTTGATCAACTGTAATGCAATTCTTTGGCACAGTTATGTGCGAAGAATCATATATGGATATCACACACTCAAATAATTTTCAGTTATTATTTATGTTCACATCCAAGTGTGTTATTATCACTTTTTATAACAGAAATTTCATCATCTGGTTTGATGCAACCATAGCAAACATGGTAATTTTTTTAATCCTCCAATCAGGATATATAAACACATATGAATTTATCCATTCAATATTAGGTCAGCAGGATTTCGAAATCCATTGTTCAAACCTTTACTTTTAAAACTGACAGTAAAATCTCCTGAGGCCATATTAACAATTGATTATTAAAAGTAAGACTCTAGTTTTCATACATGCTTATGGTTCAAGACAGCATAAATGGAAACATTTATGTTTTGTACATGCTTTACTTTATGCCTATAAAGGCATTAAGAAATAAGAAAAATATGTTTTCAGTCTAGTTAGTCTTTTATTTATTAGCTTATGCAAATAACATCCAAGTCTCAAATGGGTAGAGGAAGCAGTACTGTTGCACATCGACTATAGTCTGACATGATTAACAGCTTTCAATCGTCCTATTATTGGGATGAACACCTGCCCTAGAACAATGTTTCTTCACCTTCATAACACCTAGCTGCCTTTTCTCTTAGTTGAGTTGCTAGTTTCTTGCCAGGTCAAACAGGAAAAAGCACATTTATGTTGCAGCAATCCTGCTATTTAATTTTTTCCTGGTGCTCTAAATTATAACATTGTACGGAATGGAATCCTAAAGTCATGTCATTTTGAATACCAGGACCAATTGCCCGTGGTTTCTCAAAGATGACTGCTAGGGAAAGAGGAAACCCATATGGAACCCTTTTTATCTTGGAGACAGGAGTTCAATGTTTGGGAGGGTCAGCAATGATGAGCAGAGAGTCTCATTCCAGTTAGTCTAGTTTCTGAGGCAGAAATCTACAAAGTGAAGAAGGGATCAAGTCTCTCCTCATTGCCTGCCCTTTCTCTCCTTGCCCTCTGATAACTGAACGGTATTTAGAGGAAGCCCTAGTCATAGAGAACTACAATGCCAAAAGGCAGGCTCACAGAGAATGAAGGCTTCAACCAAGGTGACACTCTCTTTCATCCTACTTATGCTTCCTCTTCTTTGGAAATATTGTTTTCTTTCCCCGAACAAGGACGGTACAGACTTGTGCTGAATAAGCAAAAAATAATTGATTTCATTTTCTTTAACTTCCCTTAGAGGAAATCCAGACTGATTAGATGAAAGTTTCTGTAATTATTTTTAAGGCTGTGTCATATGATTTTTCCAGGATAATGAAAAAGATTATGTCAAAGAAAAAAAGGGACCATCCAATCCAAAATATTCAATGAAAAGTACTGAATAGAAAAACAGATATGTGTTATTATAATAGGTAAGTAATATGATATATATGAATAGTAAATAGGAAAACATAAAAAATGTTAGTTTTCCGGAATTGTGGCATTTTATATGCTTTATCTTCTTATGTTTTCTTTATTTTCTAAGTTTTCTAGCTATGAGTGTTTTTTTTCATACATTCAGAAAAAAATATACACTTAAAAAAGTAGGCAGAGGCTACTCGACCTCAAAATAGAATAATTTTAAATACTCCATGTGGAACATGTCTGTTAGAGGATGCCCTGTGAGTTCACACTTTCAATGTGTAGAAAAAAATATTTTAATATTGTTTATTGATAGATGGTATTCAAGTTTATACAAAAATAAAGAGGCCATTTCTGCTGTTTTAATTCCCATTTTCATTTTCATATTAGAAATATGCACAGGCACCTCAGACAGTCAGTCAGTCCCTTATCTGCAATGATTACTTTAACAGTATCCCCTAAGGCTTATCATGTCATTTTGTTCGACCTTCAGTTAACTAACTCCCGCTGATTTCTTTAGTGGTCTCCTAAGACAGGTTCCCCTTACTTATATAGAGTCTAATGGAGACACTCTCATAAGTTTTCATTTTTACTATGTCTCAAAAATCCCATTAACAGAGCCTCTATTGTAATACTCATCTAATTATAACATGCTCCTTGCTGAGCTCAGAGTGCAAGCATTCTAATAAAACTGTGGTCCCATACTGAGAAGTGGAAAGAAATAACTGTCATTCTCACTTCAGTAGTAAATTTTCATAAATTAGCGTCTGCAGAATTTGAAACCTACTTGGCAAAGGTAAAGTGAAAGTGTGAATCTACTACTGATTTGGGCATGAACTAGGGATACATAAATATCCTGCTTTGATTTTAACTGAATTCCGATTTACATGTCTTAACCAAACTGGCCAAATGCTATTTTCAGAAGAAATCCTGGGATCCTCTCCCTCTGTGGCTCTGCTCATTCGATTATCTTCTTCCTGAAGGATTTCCTTTCTATCACTATTTGTCCAAATCCTACTGTTTCTTCAAAGTCTTACACATATAGTGCTGTACTTTGATTTCAAATAGCCAAAAATGGTCTTTCTCTCTCTCCATCTCTCTCTTCTGAACATAGAAGAATCTTGTCTACACTTACTTAAGTATGAAGGTCATTTTCTGTCTTGCATACATTTGTTTCTATGCCCATCTTTGACAGAATCTAAAGATATTCATCTGCTCAAACAAGGAGACTGCATTCCCCAGCATCCTTTGCAGTTATGTTTGGGGCAAGTGACTGGTTCTAGCTAGTGGAATATGGACAGGCCTGGTTCATAAAGTATCTTACATCATGCTACTCTCTCTCTCTCTTCACTCATTGGACTGCTGAGTACAGAGAATCCAATGAAGAATCAGGAGTCCCTTAAGATATTGGAGCCATAAGATGCAAGGACTGGGATCCCTGGTGACCATGTGGAAGGTTCCCTGCTGAAAACCTATTTCAGCTGTGAAGTGAATAGGAAAACTTGATTATATTATCATAGATTTTTGGATTACTGTTGTTTACAGCAGCTAGTACTAATGACCTTGATTAATGCAATATGTTACGTCCTCCTTATAGGATGATTTCAACTACGGTTGCTATATTGAAGTTTCCCAGGGCTGTGTTTCTAGCCTTGACCTTTTCCCTGAGCATTAGATTTGTATTTCTTACTGTCTGCTGTACCTCTCCCCATGGGTGTTCCAATGGCCTCTCAAACATAGCATTTACCAAATAGAAACTAAGGTTATCAACTGTATTCATTTCCTGGGGCTGCTGTAACAAAGTACCACAAACTAGGCGGCTTAAAACAACAGAAATGTATTCTCTCACAGTTGGTGGAGGCTAGAAGTCTGAATGAAATAAAGGCGTCAGCAGGGCTACATTCCCTCCGAAACCTGTAGAGGAGACTCCTTCCTTGCCTCTTCCTAGTTTCTGGGGGTGGTTATTAATCTTTGGTACTCCTTGGCTTGCAGCTGCATTATTCCAATCTCTGTTTCTGTCTTCACATAGCATTCTTCCTGTGTATCTCCGTCTTTACAAGGCGTTTTCCTCTTTTTATAAGGACATGAGTCATATTTGATTAGGGCTCACCCTAATGGCCTCATCCTAATTTAATTACATCTGCAAAGACTCTGTTTCCAAATAAGGTTGCTTTCACAGGTTCTGGGGCTAGGATTTCAACATATCTTTTTGGTAATCACAATTCAGCGCATAACGTCAACCTGCAATTCAGCTTAACAGAGTCACCATCATCTTGTCACTTGGTCCTGAAACTTGAAAGTCATTCAACATTTACAGCTCTTTCTTATACTTCTTTGGTATGTCATGTCAGTACAGAATAAGATTTCTCCCTTCAACTTCCCTTCTTATATGTTCTATCACTGGTGTAGACTTAGTCTCATTCTCCTTTTTTTTTTCCTTCTGGAGACAAATTCCATTCACTTTCTTAACATTTTCTCCAGAAATCTTTGTAAAACCAAATTAATCATGTAACAGGTCTGTTCAAAAAATTTTAATGGCTCCAGTTGTGCTTCTTCCTCACACCAATGGCCTCCAAACTTGCACAATCTCCTTTCATCAAGATCTCTATCATGGTCATGCTTTAGTTTTTTGTTTTTGTTTTTCCTCATTTGGAGTGTCTGTGGTGGAGATGATTTATGAGTATCTCAGGTGAGAAGTAGATAGTAAATAGGTAGTTAAAGGGGTGAAGCCACAGGTTATCTAAAGAGATTGTAGATTCAAAGTAACAACAGTGTTCTTATAAATCTTCAGTGTTTGCAAAGAACTCTGATATGCATTATCTCCTTTGAGATTCACAACCCTCCTATGAGATAAGCTAATAGCATTTCAAATTATTTGATTAGGAAACTGACACTGAGAAGTCTAACTAACTAGTTCAAGGAAGCCCAGTTATTTATTAGCCCAGACAGATTTCATATCCAAATACTCTTACTACAAATTTCATGCCTTTTCAACACAGTAAGCTTGCCTGAGAAGACAAAGAGTATGAATTTAAGGATTGCTTGAGTTTAAGTGTTGTCAAAAGAAAATAGGGCATCAGAGGAGAATGGCCAACAGGAATCTGACATTAGGAGGGTAATCAATGAAGAGTAACATTGGGAGAGCAAGGGAGGAAAATGATTCAAGTAGAAAAAGATGACAAATTGTAATGTATTACAGAAGTATCATATAAGAATTTCTCTTGAAATTCACAATAAAGCTGGACAAAAGCATAATCAATTAATGAATCAATAGAATTTGAAATAAATTCACCAGTGTGAATTGACATCAAGGCCTAAATTATGGCTTGGAAAAAAGTAGATGAGCCAACCAAAAACACTGGCAAAGAGATGTTGTGTTTTAAAAATATAGTGGATGGTCAATATTATTAAGATGTGCAAGAGAGAATAATTAATGTCATGGTATTCATAAGAAAATAAAAGACATCTTGATGAAAATCTAGATTAAACTAGAGTTATTCCATTATTTTGACTTTTGGATCTATCACCGAGTGATATTGGCTAAAACAGTTTATCTTTCTTAGATTTTGTTTGTTTTATTTTTATTTTAATAAGCTGCTTCTAAATCATAAAAATTTTGGATTTCCATAATGATTTTTAGATTTTACAGCTATACACATAATTAAACCAAGCATTCATTTAAAATCGTGTAGGAGAAAAGGATTTTTATTTGATACTCTTAAAACTCTTTTTAGCACTCTTTTCCCTTTTCCATTAAATAATTTTTATAATACAATGCTCAATGATATGAAATTCCTTATGAACATAACTAATAAATGAGGTAGTAGGGTAGAACTTAAGAATAAAACTGAATTGGGAGTTGAATTTCCTCCAAATAGACTTTAGAGCATATTTAAAGTGCTGATATTTGGCCCTTAATTGCAGAAGACTGAGGAATGAATGACAAGAATAGATTTCTACTTACAAGAACTTGATATTTAAGGCAAAATAATATATGGTGGCACTGGCTTGGAAATAAATTTCCTGTTCTAGGGCTATTTGAGCATATTGTGGTTATAAGAAGATGCACATAATATGAAAACAATTAAAGGTACTAAAGAGGAAGGATTAGTGATGGACCGAGTCTTGTAAGAAGCCATCAGAAATAGGAGGCCAGGTATTGCCGGAGCAAACTGACGCTAAGAATGGAGGTTCCCTTCTAAAAGTCTAGGAATGGTCTCTTACATCTACCTTTGGTCACTGATTTCAAGTCCCATTCTATTCCTTAAGGATGGGTATCTTTTGATTTTCCTTGAAACATTTGTCTTTATAAAAGTTATATCACTGGTCTAGTATCTGTAAATGGAATCACTCTTAGCAAGTCATTTGATGAGTTCTATTTTTAGTTCTACTGTGACAATCTGGTTTCAGTAATACAAAACGCTATGATACAGCTGTCGACCTCTGAAAATATTGAACGAGCCTGACTTCTTGACCCAAAAAAGAAATGGAGTCCTTGAAATAACAGAGTGGTTAAAAGTGAGGGCTCTGGAGTCAGACAAAAATGAACATGGCTTCTACTCTTGTTACTTAATAGATACAGATCTTGAAAGTATTACTTAAACTAAGGATCAGTTTCATAATCTGTACCTTGGGATAATTTCAAACTCATAGGGTTTTAATAGTCAAATATTACCACGGAAACTGGCACACACGAAAAAATATATTGTATCTATGATTTCTATTATTGTTTTAATATTCTTACTGATGTCCATGATTGTAGATGAAAAGCTCAAACAAGAATGATTTTGTTCTTCTTATATGTGTCTCATTTTGTTTATATGGAAGCAAAAATATTTTAAAAGTTTTAAGCAATTATTAAAAGTGTACTGTGATACTATGCTCAGAAATATAATGTAATAATTAACAACACAAACAATAAATTTATATTCACATAGTGCATGTTTTTAGAGCTTTATAAAACACCCCTGTAGGTGAAATTAGTGTCTTCACATTTTAATTATTTGGTCTCAGGGTATATAAGTTGTGACGTCATTACTCCTTCAGGTAAAAGTAAAATAAAGTGCTTAAATCTACCAGTCAAATAGATAACAAGAGATAATCTATTCCAAATGGTTTTGATTTCCTATTTACATGCAGAAAGTAGTAGTTCATTAACACTTGAAAAATTTAAAAACTGGGTCATAAATAAGGGTTGCAAAAATCTCAAAAGATTCAGATGATATCTCTGAGGTGCTGATTAAATCTGAATAAAACATTTTCCTAAGAATTAATGTTCTAATATAGGAAGCACTAAATGATTTGTGATTTCCAGACCTTTTATGCATTAAAAGGTCTTGAAGCATGTAATTTTTTTATTTATCTTTTTTTTCCTTTCTCTAGGCAATAACAAATCTGAAACTGGACTCTTTAATTAAAAAAGGAGAGTGGGTGTTTAAGTCAAGGTAGAATTTGAAGAGCAGAGCAATTGCTTAGCACAAGCATATAAGAGCATTGTTATGGAGACAAGTCTTGATGAAGACAAAATTATTTTCCAAGTCATGACTCTCAGGAACTATCACATCAATAAATTAGCTGAATTTTAAAAATTAATCACAAGTAAAAGCAGCAGCCAAAAGAAGCATGACGGGGGATATATGCTAATCTATGCACTGTGATTTTTTCCTATAAGTGAAAATTGAAATGAATTGTAAAAGCCAATGAAGCAGCAGAAAGATGGTTGACTATAAATCCCAACCAATGTCCTAGATATGTCATTCTCCATGAAAGGCATGCTTTCCGATGGTACATTTTCCATTAGCAAATGGGGCAACAGAACACCAACGTATGTGCTGTCCTGACTCATTTGCATGTCACCATTTATAACTTTCCACTGCCCTGTGGCATTGTGGCACCCGCCTCCCAAATGAGGAATATGCAGCAGTAATAACTTTTTGATAACACCCTAGTAATTACATGACCCTTGAAGGGTTTCTTTTCAAAATTCAAAACTCACCTTTCCTCGCTGGAGTGTGAATCTAATCTCATTCTTGGCTTGGAACCTGGTTATTAACTTTCCTTTTCTTGACAGATCTGGTAGGTGATGGTAGAATGAGTCAGAGAGAAAGGTCAAAAAGAAGGAAGTTGGAACCAATAGATTTGCTACAAGTAGCGTAAAGAAAAAAATTAGAAAGCTGCTTACCTCTTGGAAAATTAACCGTCACTGAAGAGGGTTTCGACCCAGTGACTTAATTTTCATTCCAAATAAAAAGCTGAACTTATTGAATTAAAGGGATTATATTAAAAACAGCAAAAAAAAAAAATCTAGTGCTGGATTTCATATATGAACATGTGTGTGTTGAAGACTCAAGTAAGATAGCTTCTGACATTTTAGTAGCATTCGTTTACCTATATAGAAATCCCCTTGGATTTTATATTTCAGAAATACAGAATTTTATCTAAAGTAAACTGTACAAATGCAAAGGAATAGCCATATACAGTTCACAATCGGTTGCTACACACAATAAGGAAAGACCTGATTTGTCTTCTGATCTTTTTCAGGCTTTCACATGTATAATGAAAATCCCTAGTTTAAAGCATGTTATCTTGAAATTGATGACTGTCAATATACAAATTAGAGTATTTATCTACATAAGTCAATGAATAGGTGATTCTCAAAAAAATTCTAAAGGATCTTAGACTCTTGATTAGTAAATCTTAATGCTTCATTGTTAGTCACTGAGCTCTCTTAGAAAGGGGAGCATGGACAATGGCCCTTTCTCTGTTGTAGATTCCACTTTCAGTAAACTCCTCTCTTCTCTACCTTGGTTCAGAGCCACTCTGTTGTGCCACTCCATTGGCTGCAATGCATTGAACATTCCATGAAGTTGTCATTTACATAGACTACAATATGGATGGTGCCCCTGGAGTTGCACAATGCAGAAGTCCTACCATGATTATTTATTAAGCACTTACTTTTTGCCACACATTTGGCTAGGTCCTGAAGATTCAAAGATGAGTAAAAATATACGTGGCCCTGTTTAGTTGTGACAATTAAACTCTAATGGTGGAGCAAGATATTAATCAAGTAATTACACAAAGAAATGCGAAGCCATAATGATGACAAATACAGTGAAGGAAAGGGTCATGGTCTAGAACTGTGCTATCCAATACGGTAACCACCAGCTGTATATGATTTATTAAATTTAAATTTGAATTTAGTAAAAAGGAATGACATTTAAAATTCAGTTCCTCAATCACACCAGCCACATTTCAAGTCCTCAACAGCTACATGTGGCTATTGGCTACCATATTGGACAACAAAATATGGAACATTTCCATCATAGCAGAAAGTTCTATTGGACAGTGCTGATATAGAATAATATATAAAATGCAATTAAGGAAAGCTTCCTTTAGAAAGAGACAACTGAATTGAAAACTGAAAGATGAGCAAGAATTAACCAGGTGAAAAGAAATTTTGGAAAAAATGGAAAGTGTTTTCTTTCTCACAAAATGTTAGGAACTGCCTAGTTTCTTAGATTTGTCATTAAGATTACAAAAAAATAAAACAATTACCTGAAAATGTGCAATTTAATTTCAGAGATTAACACTTTGTAAACATGGTAAAAATAGTACTCCTATAGCAACTAGATGAGCTCTAAGAGAATAACTGGTTTAACATTTACAGATAAAAAGTCTGGGGACCTCAGATATGTCACCATGTGCTCTAGTTCTAACAGATCAATTTTGAACAGTAGCAGAGTTAAAAAAATATAATCTAGACATTGTGATTCTTAACCCAATGTTGAGTCCACTTCTTGGAATAGTCTTAAATTATTTAGACAACTCTAAACAACATTTTCAAAAGCATAAATTTACATATATTTATGAATTTATATATATATGACCACCTTTTCATATTTATTATTCAATTAAACTAATGAAAAAGATTATTTAGTTGTAATTTTGCCTGAATTAATTAAAGATCTGAATGTTAATGGTTGAAAAAGCAAACAGACATAATATTTTACATGTTTATTTACAGTTTAAAACATGGGGTAATTTTCTCTGTTGAAAGGTCGTGAATAATAGGCACCACTGTTATTTTTACTCCATCTATTTGCTGTGTTAAGTGAATGTGGTTATTAGTGGTTCAATTTGTGCTGCTAAAGGTAAGGGATTACTTTCAATATTTATAGTTCAAATTTGGTTTGCTTAAAGTTTACAAAATAGGATAGAGTGATGTGCCCTGTGATGAATCACACTATCAGTTTATGAATATATTTTTTTCTTTGAGGAAGATTAGCCCTGAGCTAACATCTGCTGCCAATCCTACTCTTTTTGCTGAGGAAGATTGGCGCTGAGCTTACATCTATCTCCATCTTCCTCTATTTTATTTGTGGGACACCTGCCAAAGCATGGCTTGATAAGCAGTGTGTATGTCCACACCCTGGATCCGAACAGGTGAAACCTGGGCCGCCAGAGTGGAGGGTGCAAACTTAACTGCTACGCCACCAGGCTGGTCCCTACAAACATATTTTAAAATTAATTTGGTTAAATAAAAGGTGTAAAATTGCTACTTGTGTCTGTTGTAATATTGAGAAAGTTATTGCTTTTTTTCTGCAAACCATTGACCCCTATTTTTATACTATCTTTTAGAGTACTGTACAGTTGATTACATAAAATAACACCAATAAATTAAACTCACTTCATTGTGCTTTCATATCAAGATTCAATGTGAATCAAATCCATTAAGAGAGATTGTTACAGAAGAAAAAGCCTAAGTAACCTACTCCTTCAAACTGGAGGATTGGACTAAATTCATTCAAAGAGTATTTATTGAGCACATACTTTGTGACAGACACACTGATATGGATGCTACAATAAAAGTAATAATCAAAAGAAACATAAAATTTTTAGTACTTAATTCTGTATTTTATGGAGCTTAAATTCTATTGTGGGAAAAGAAACAATAAAGAAAGTAAATAAGTAATCCATTATCTGTTGTTAGATAGCGGTAAGTGTTATAGAGGAACATAAACTGAGGAAGAAGAACAAGCAGTACTAAGAAGGGTTCGATGTTTTAAAAAAGGATGGCCAAGAAAGGTCTTATACAGAGAGTGATATTTGAATAAAAATAGGAAGTAGGTGAGGGAGTAAGGCATGTGCATATCCAGAAAACATACAGAGGCAGCAGCAAATGCTAAGGTTATGAGGTGAGCTAGAGTTTAGAGAGTTTAAGGATTCACAAAGAGAGTGAGTGCTTGGAGAAGAGTAAGCAAGGTGGAAAGAATAGAGAATGAGTTCAGAGACTTGAAGTAGAACAATTTGCAATACTTCTTGGCCATTATAATGGCTTTAGCTTCTACTCTAGTAGAAGGTACTGGAGAGTTTTGAACAGAGAAGTGACATGATCTGTTGTCAGGGTCAGTCTGGATGCTGTGTTGAGAATAGACTAAAGGCAGGGATAGAAGTAAGATAGTGATCCAGGTGAGAAATGCTGATGTCTTGGACTTAGCAATGAAAGTGAAGACAATTGATGAGATTCTGTATACATTTTGCACTTATATCCCATAAAGTTTGTTAACAGATTTCATGAATGACATCGGAAAAAGAGAGGAGTCAAAATTAACTCCAAGGTGTTTAACCTAAATAACTAGAAGAACGGAATTGTCAAAAATTGGCATGAGGAAGACTGAGGAACAGGTTTTTGAGGCAAGATGAGTAGCTGAGTTTTATTCATGTTAAGTGCAAAATGTGTTTTAACCATCTGAGCAGAGATGCTGAGGAATGAGTTGGACACAAGAGAGCAGTTCAGAGAAGAGAACCAGCCTGGAGTTATAAATCACGAAATTGTTGAATCAGAGATTGCTTTTAAAGCTTTCTAACACCACAGTTGAAGGGTTAGAAAGTGAAGAGGTCTATTGATAGACCTACATTAGAAGTCAAGGACCCAAAGTGACTGAGATGACACAGCTAATGAGCATAAGTGTGGCTCTCTGTAGTCAAGTTTTTTAAAATTTTTTCTTTTCTTTTCTTTTGAGGAAGATTATCCCTGAGCTAACATCTGCTGCCAATCCTCCTTTTTTGCTGAGGAAGACTGGCCCTGAGCTAACATCTGTGCCCATCTTCCTCCACTTTATATGCGGGATGCCTGCCGCAGCACAGCTTGACAAGCAGTGAATAGGTCTGCATCCAGGATCTGAACCAGTGAACTCTGGGCCACCACAGTGGAACATACAAATTTAACTGCTGCACCACTGGGCTGGCTACCTGTAGTCAAGTTTTTTTAAAAAAACAGCCTAACTCATAGAAACAGAGCATGGAATGGTGGTTGCCCAGGGCTGGGGCAGGGGGAAATGGGGAGATGTTGGTTAAAGGGTACAAACTTCTAGTTACATGAAAAATAAGTTCTGGGGATCTAAAATACTTCATGGCGACTATAGTTAATGATACTGTATTGTATACACAAAAGTTGCTAAGAGAGTAAATCTTAAGTGTTCTGACCAAACACACAACAAAAGCAATTATGTGAGGTGATGGATGTGTTAAATAAACCTACTGTGGTAATTATTTCACAATATATACATGTATCAAGTCATTAAGTTGTGCACCTATATGTCAATTATATCTCAATAAAACTGGGGAAAAAACAGTGTTTCAATGAGGAGAGCATGAACAATTGTCAAATACTCTAAGTTAAGAAAGATCAGCATGCGAGATTTAGCAATGTGTAGATCGTCAATGACCTTATGAAAGTGGTTTTGGAAGTGTGGTGGTTGAAAAACTTGAGTGGGTGCAAGAGGCATCAGGAGGAAAAACAATGAAGATAATAAGTATATGCACAGTACTTTCAGGAACTGTGATACATACAAGAAAAGAGAGAAATGGAGTGACATCTAGAGAAATAAATTGGACCGAAAGAAATTTTTTAAGCTGGAATAAATATCAGCGTACTTGTGGGATCAATGAGACAAATGAGTTGAGGGTGCTGGCCCCATGGCTAAGTGGTTAAGTTTGGTGCACTCCACTTCAGTGACCTGGGTTTGTGGGTTTGGATCCTGGGCCCATACCTATACCACGCATCAGCCATGCTGTGGTGGTGACTCACATATAAAGTGGAGGAGGATTGACACAGATGTTAGCTCAGGTATAATCTTCCTCAAGCAAAAAAGAAGAAGAGGGTCAGCCCTGTGGCCGAGTGGTTAAAGTTCTGTGTGTTCTGCTTTGGCAGCCCGGGGTTTGCAGGTTTGGATGCTGAGTGTGGACCTACTCCACTCATAAGCCATGCTGTGGAGGCAATCCACATGCAAAGTAGAGGAAGATTGGCACAGATATTAGCTCAGGGCTAATCTTTCTCAAGCAAAAAAAGAGAAGGATCGGCAACAGATGTTAGCTCAGAGTGAATCTTCCTCACACACACACAAAAAGATTAGCAACAGATGTTAGCTCAGGGCTAATCTTCAGAAAAAAAAAACAGCTGAAAGGGGAGAATGATGACACAGGAGACAACAACAAGAATTGCCGGAATAATGGCCGTGAGTAAGTAATCTATGAGGAATTTCACAGTGAGTGTACAGCTTGTCCTACATTGGGAACATGAAAATCTCATCCATAACAATAGGAAAGAAGTTTAACGTATTGGATACAGGGAAGGTATGAAATAGTTGTTATGAGAGCAAGAATAAATGGACTAGGGGAAAATGGTATGATTGCTGGGAAGTATTAAGGACCTACCTGACCAAACATGGTAGTGATGTCTTTTTCTTAAATCACGTTCAAGTACTCAGAAATAAATGCAAAACTGGGGGAGAGTTAGAATTAACCAGAATTGTGATTTTGCTAGGTGTTATAGGCTGAATTGTGTCCCTCCAATATTCATATGTTGAACTCCTAGTGTATTTGGAAACAGAGACTTTAAAAGAGGTAATCAGGGTAAAATGAGATCACATGAGGACGCTAATCCAATATGACTAGTGTTCTTATAAAGAGAGATTAGGATAACACACAGAGGAAAGACCATGTGAAGAAGGAGGGAGAAGATGGCTATCTACAAGCCAAGGAGAGAGACCTCATAAGAAATCAACTCTGTGGACACTCTGACCTCAGATTTTTAGCATCTAGAACTGTGAGAAAATAAATTTCTGTTGTTTAAGCCATCTAGTCTGTGGTATTTGTTACAGCAGCCCTAGCAAACTGATACATTTCATCAGAGGTTTAACCTATCATTTTACGTTCCTCCCAGCAATGTATTCAAGTTTTGGCTGATCCATATTATTTACAAAACTTGGTTTTGTCAGTCTTACTCATTTTCATGAATGTAATGCATATGTAGTGGGTCTTGTGGTGTTAATTTTAAATTTTCCTGATGCCTAAAGATGCTAAGCACTTTTTGATATGATTATCGACGTTTAATATATTTTTTTTCTGTGTGAAGTTCCTGCTCAAGTCTATTGCCCATTTTCATTGGGCTGTTTGCTGTTTTATTTTTGGTTTGTAGCAATCTTTTTCATTAATTCTTCATACAAATCCTTTGTCATCTATGTGCATTGTGAATATTTTCTCCATGTAGATTGCCTACTTATTTTCTTAATGATGTTTTTCTATGAATGGAAATTTAAAAATTTTGAGAAGTAATTTCTTATTTATCTATTATTTTTAGCACTTCCCAAGTTCCATCTAAGTAATCATTTGGCTACCTCAAGTTTATGAATATATTCTTCTGTTGGCTTGTAGAAATGTCACACATTTTAAAATACTTCATGTAGGTCTATGATCCATCTTGAACCAATTTCTGTCTGTGGGGTCTGATAGATGTTTGAGTTCACTACAATCCATACTTTTATACAATTGTTCCAGCATCATTTGTTGAAAAAATTTTATTTCCCCATTACATTGCTTTAGTGCCTTTGTCAAAATCAATTTACTATATAAATGTAGCTTTATTTCTCTAGTCTGTATTGCATTCCATTGATCTATTTATTTGTCTTTTTGCCTGTACTCTACTGTCTTGATTACTACAGTTTCATAGTAAGTTTTATAGTTTTTCTTTTTAAGATATTTTAATCATTATAGATCCTTTGAATTTCCACACACATTTTAGAATCAACCTGTGAATTTCTACTCAAAAAAGCTTGCTAGGATTTTGACTTGGATTGCATTGAAATTACAGAGCATTTTATAAACAACTCACATCTTAACAATATTGAGTCTTCCATTCCATGAACATACTTTATCTCTCAATTTTTTAAGGTCTTTTAAAATTTCTCTCATCAATATTTTGTTTATTTCAGTGTAGAGGTCTTAGGCATAAATTGTTACATTTATTGCTAGATATTTTATTTTTGACACATTTGTAAATGGTAATATTTTAACTTTCATTTAATTGTGCACATTTTTGTATATTAACCTGGTATTCTGAGACTTTGCTAAATTCACTTATTTGTTCTGACAAGTGGATACATGATAGATAGATAGATAGATAGATAGATAGATAGATAGATAGATAGATAGCTTTAGATTCCTTTGGATTTTGTACATATGTGATCATGTTATCGGTGAATAAAGATACTCCTATCTCCTCTTCAGTCTTCATGCATTTTTGTTTCTTTACCTCGACTTATTGAACTGTCTGGGACCTCCAACACAATGGTGAATTGAAGTGGGGACATCCTTGCTTTATTTCCAAACTTAGGGATAAAGCTTTCCCTCTTTAAACATTGGGTATGTTAGCTATGGGCTATTCGTAGATGCCCTTTATCAGGTTGAGGATGTTTAATTTTGTTCTTAGATTACCGAATAATTATAATAATAATTATATAAAATATATAATAAAAATTACAATAAATAAATAATTATAATAAATTATTTTTACATTTTGTCATATGCTTTACTGAAACCATTGAGATAATCATATAATATTTGAGTATCTTTTCAATGTTAATATGGTGAATTACATTGTTTGACTTTTGAAAGATGAGAAAACCTTACATCATGGGATAAAGCTTAGTTTATCACTTTGCATTAAACCATATATTTCAGAATATTTTCTGCTGGTATTTATAGATATTTATGGATGTTCCTGAGGTATAGTTATAGTTTTCTTTGCTCATAATTTTCTTGTCTGTTTTTAGTATCAGAGTTAGTTATGATGGCTTCATAAAATGAGTTGAGGAGTATTCTTGATGCCAAATCTCTTAATCTCAAGTTTGTGTGCCTGATGTGCAGCAAGCTAAACACTGAGACATTGGTGCTTGGAGATGGAGAAAGGTTTTATTCAAATTGGCCAAAATGAGAAGGTGGGAGCATGGATTCACTCAAATCCACCTTCACAAGAACAGAAAACAGGAGGCTTTATAGAGCTAAGGGGCTTGGCAGGAGGAGCTTTGGAGAAACAAAAGGGTTGCTCCCAACATGCCCCTGGGCAATCTGACTTCTAGGAGTCAATGGCAGCTTGAAACTCATCCAGTGATCACAACCTCCCCAAAGACGTTCTCTTTCTTCTGCAAAACAAGCTCACAAATCCTCAAGACCCCTGAGTTATCCCTCAAGTTAAACAGAAAAACAGATAATTGCTTGTTGAATATCTACAGTAACCCTCAGGTACCCAGCTTCATTCTCTTTTCCACTTTCTGGAAGAATTTGTTCAGAATTAGTATTATTTCTTCCTTAAATATTTGGTAGATACTTTATCTTGCAAATTTGTTCTAATATATGCATTTAAAGATATACATTTTATTTTAAGCATTGTTTTATTGCATTCTAAAAACTTTTTTAGAATGAAGATCAGCCCTGAGCTAACTACTGCCAATCCTCCTCTTTTTGCTGAGGAAGACTGGCCCAGAGCTAACATCCGTGCCCATCTTCCTCTACTTTATATGTGGGACGCCTACCACAGCATGACATTTTTGCCAAGCAGTGCCACGTTCGCACCCGGGATCCCAACCGGAGAACCCCTGGCCATCGAGAAGTGGAACGTGCGACCTTAACCACTGTGCCACCAGGCCAGTCCGCATTCTAAAAATTTTGATATGTTCAGTTTATTCTTATTTAGTTCAAAGTATTTTCTAATTTCACTTGTGATTTCCTCTTTCACCCGTGGGTTATGCAGAAGTGTGTAATTCCTAAATATTTGGTGATCTTCCTGATATCTTTTGCTATTGATTTCCAATTTAATTGTGTTTGGTCAGAGACCAAACTCTGTATTCTTTCAATCCTTTTCAAAATGTATTGAGGCTTCTTTTAAGATCAGGAGATAGTCTATATTGCTGAATGTGCCATGTGTACTTGAAAAGAATACGTATTCTGTAGATGTTTTGTATACTGTTCTAAAAAATGTTAATTTGGTAAAGTTGAATGTTAGTATAATTAAAATATTCTATACTCTTACTTCTTTTCTGTCTTCTTATTCTATAAATTACTGAGAAAGAAGTGTCAAAAACTAGAACTGCAATTGCTGATTAGTCTATTTAACCCTTTTGTTCTGTTAGTGTTTGCTTCCTGTATGCCTAGATTTATTAACAGGCCAAACACATTTAGGATTGTTATGTATTTTTAATGAATTTACCATTCTGTAATTATGAAATAACTCTCTTTAACTCTGGTAATATTCCTTATCCTGAAGTCTACTTTGTCTGATATTGCTATAGGATTTTCCAGCATTCTTATCACTAGATCTGCATATTTCATCTTTGTCATCATTTTACTTTTATCTTATCTCTAGTTTTATATTTAAGGTTTATGGTCATGCTTTGTAAACAGCATATAGTTGAGTCTTGTTTATATTTTTATCTAGTTTCAAAATTTATTGGAATTTTTAGCCTATGTACATTTAACTTAATAACTGATAAGCTTGGATTTCAGTCTATCATCTTGCTATTTATTTTCTATTTGGCCCATATGTTCTGTTACTTTTGTTCCTTTCTTAACGACTTTTGTATTGTACTCTTTTGTGTATTTCATTTTGTTTCTCATGTCACTTATTGTTTAACTTTTTTCCTTTTTAAATTATTCCTCTATAGTTTATAATATGCATCCTTAAATTATAACATGCAACAAATCAATATTATATCATCTCATATATAATGTAAGAACATGACACCAGTATAGTTCTACTTATGTCTCTCTTGCTCTTCGCGCTATTGTTATACACTATATATATTTCATATATATACATACATATATTCATTTGTGATTTGTGTGCATACACATAAACATATATACATGATATCTATCTCATCTTTTTTCTCACTATGTACCAGTATTGTCTTGTCTTCAGTTCACAGATATTTTCTTCTTTACTGATCTTTTCTACTCTTCTGTTGAGTTTGTACCATTAATTGTTCATATCAGACATTGTATCTTTCACTTATAGAATTCCTATATTGTTATTTTTCATAATTTCCATTTTTCTATAGGACTCTCATTATGTTCATAATTTTTCTCGAAATTATTAAAAGTATTTATAATAGCTTTCTATAATGTCTTTTTCTGCTAATTCCATTTCTGCATTTGTTTCTATTGATTAATTTTTGCCTCGTTGTAGTCTCAAATTTCTTTTTCTTTTCCTGACCTAGAATATTCTAAATTATACATGTACAGCTTAGTATTCAGCCAAAGATTCAAGCAGATTCCTATGCAGAGTTTTGGAGTTCATTCTCTCTACAAAGTCTTTTTTTAACACCCTCCCATAAAAATTCCAGGTACTTCAGTAGCTCTGAACTACAATCTCTGTCTCCCCAACCTGGCAAGAAATCTCTTTTTTCCTCTTTTGTGAGGAAGATTGGCCCTGAGCTAACATCTATTGCCAATCTTCCTCCTTTTGCTTGAGGAAGATTGTCACTGAGCTAATATCTGTGCCAATGTTTCTCTATTTTATGTGGGATGCTGCCGCAGCATGGCTTGATGAGCAGTGTTCGGTCTGCACCCAGAATCTGAACCTGCGAACCCGGGGCTGCTGAAGTGGAGTGTGTGAACTTAACGAATACACCATCAGGCCAGCCCTCAGCAAGAGATCTTTATGCTCTGCTTGGGCTCCAGCCCTGTGCCCTGAACTGGAAAGTGTTTCCAGACACAAACCCACTCACTTTGTTTGCCTTCTCTCAGGTATATCAGTCCTGCCCTGCTTGTCATCCAATGTCTGTAAACAGTTGTTTCATATGCTTTGTCCAGTTGTATAGGCTTTTATGTTGGAAGGGCTATTCCTTTACTAATTATTCCACCAGGCCTGGATGCAGAATCTGTTATTTTTCATTCAGTTTTTAAATCAGTTCATTAGTTCATTATCTCCCTGAACAGATACTCATAAACAGTAGATGCTAACAGTAGTACAAGCTGATTAATAAGATACTGTTCCTGCCTTGAAGGAGCTTTCAGTTTACTGGAGTAGAGACAGATAAAATAATTTCAATGCAATATGGTAAGTATAGAAAGGGAAGATTTAAAAGTAAATGCTATGGGATAAAAGCAAAAGTGTTTGTTATATATTTTACCAGGCCAACATCAAATTTTGTGGTACTCTCTAAGATCAAGGATCTCAACTGTGGCTACAACATTGGAAGCCCCTGAGAAGCTCTAAAAAGTAGTGATACCTGGGGCCAGCCTGGAGGTGTAGTGGTTGAGTTTGTGCTCTCCACTTTGGTGGCCCAAGGTTTGCAGGTTCAGATCCTTGGTGAGGACCAACACACCACTCATCAGGCTGTGCTGTGGTGGCATCCCACATGTAAAAATATAGAGGAAGCTTGGCACAGATGTTGGCTCAGGGACAATCGTTCTCAAGCAAAACAAAAAAGAAGATTGGCAATAGATGTTACCTCAGTGTCAATCTTCCTCACCAAAAAAAAAAAAAGTACTAATGCCTGGGCCCTACCCCAAATGTCCTGATTTAGTTGTCTGGGGTGTGGCCTGGGCTTTGGACTTTTTAAGATCTCCTCTTAATATTTGCTTTGAAGTCAAAGTTGAGAATGTTAATCTACAGTATTTTTTTATCAGATAGGTCTTATGAATAAATACATGGATTGCTAAAAACTATAAATAATGCTCTACTAGCAAAAATTTTTAGTCTGTATTTTCTGTTGCTAATGTCTCAAAACACTTGTTTCATATATTTTCCCAGTATTATAGTTTCACCCTGATTTGATTAAATTATATTCATTAAATAAATTGGAAATGTATTCATTCATCTAACATCATTTATTGTGTCAGCTGTTTATATTCACTGTGTTAAGTGCCATAGCTTTAACATTATTGTAGATTGACTATAGCACAAAGTGATATGCTGCTTCACATTAGCTTAACAGTGAAGTTTTCACAGAAGACTGATGTTTCAGAAGTGTGCTGGTCCACATACATGTGCACTCCTGTTAAGGTGCAAATACTTATTTGAATGTACAACAATATTATGACCAGATTGCCCATTCTAAAAATCACAAGGATTAACCTTGTTTTCTAGTTTCTGAGGACATCTTTCCCAAAGAGAAAAACAGCACAAATATAATTAATTCATACATTGTAAAAGGTCATCAGGAAACTTTTGGGAAAGTTGTAAATAAAGCAATCTAAATCTATAATATCTACTTAAATTTTTAAAGAGCTATGCTGATAACATCACAGAAATAACCCAAGATTAGAAAAATTAATCCATATATTTATATTAAAACAGTGTAAATATTCATTCTTAAAGTGAGAGATATGTGTGTGGCAGGGTCAAATTTGATAGCTAAGTGCATGTTTTTGCCATATTAAAAGAGAGCAAGTAAGCTAATTAAATTTGGAACTCTCTCAGGATCTAAAATGCAATGACAAGAACAATGATGAGTCTTCTTCCACCCAAAGGAGAACAAATTAATAGAACAAAAGAGAACAAACACAAATAACGTGCAAATTAAGAATGCTGAATATCTTATCTCATCTAGCTAGCTGGTTGCTTACACACTGTCCAGGTAGCAGAAAACCTGCCTCTGAACAAAGTCTATTTTGGCAAGTGGAAAAGATTGCATCTAATTTGAATTGTCACACAGAGTTAGCGATTTTCAGTCTGCTTAGTTTTGCTACAGCAAGTTTCAACCTTCTGCATCTTCCTTGTTATTTTTATGGCATAGCCAGCCACTAGTGGTAACCAGATTGCTATCTTGATAATAATTATTTTACACTGAGGTGTCTATATGACATTTGGCATCTTGAGATTGAAATTCTTAACAGTATACTTTACTTCCAATAATTCCTTGGCATGTCACACTTTCTAACGCAAATTCTGACTCTCAACATGTGTTAACTATAGACCACTGAGCTATTCAGTATGTCAATGTTAAGTCTTTCTAATCTTGAGGCTCTTAGACCTTTCAGTAAAGCAATGACTGGAGAAAATATGTGAGATAATTTCATTCTCTATTTCTCCACAGGCCTAAAGTCACTTTCTCAAGAATACTTGTAAAAGAAAATAGAGAGTAAAACGCCAATTAGCTCTATCTTTTTCTTATGTTGAATGTCCATCTTCTGACATGCTTCAGTAATTTAAAATGAAAAAATTATATCTGTTGAGCTTAATACTTAAATCACTTGGCAAGATTTTATTCATCTTTAGTAAAAATATAGTAATGCTAAAAGGCTTAATTTTTATACCAATGTATCTGAATCCAAAGTCCAACCCTGAACAAATAGCACATGCATTAGATTGAGAACAATTTAAAATTAATGTATGTTCTCAATTTCATATTTAGAGATCTAACAACCAGATTTTTCCCAAGGAGCACTTCAATACCATTAAAGTCATAAAAACGAAGTCATTTTTTGTGGCATTTGAAATTAAAACTACTTTTTAAAATTAAGATATAATTGACATATAACATATTATTTTCAGGTGTACAACACAATGATTCAATATATGGATATATTGTGAAATGATCACCACAATAAGGCTAGTTAGCATCCATCTAGTCTTTTTTTTTTTAAAGATTTTGTTTTTTTCCGTTTTCTCCCTAAAGGCCCCCGGTTCATAGTTGTATATTCTTAGTTGTGAGCCCTTCTAGTTGTGGCACGTGGGATGTTGCCTCAACATGGCTTGATGAGCAGTGCCATGTCCACGCCCAGGATTCGAACTGGCGAAACCCTGGGCTGCTGCAGCAGAGCACGTGAACTCAACCACTCAGCCATGTGGGCTGGCCCCCATCTAGTCTTTTGATGACAGAAAAGAGAAGAGATCAGACAGGAACAAAAAATGGGTCATTTTACATGGATTCTACGGAAAGATAACGCAAAGATGACCCCACCAGAAAAATATCTTACTCAGAGTCACTAGCAATTAGCAGGTTTCAGAGGACGATATTTTTTGCAATATCATACTTCAAGGGTTGTCTTACCCTCCCTAGAGTGTAAGATGACAGTTGGTGGGTTTCATAGAAAAACGTAACACTGTTTTACCCCAAGAACTATCTTACTCTCTTCTACTAGACTCTAAGCTTGGTGGGGACAAAATCTATGTCTGCTTTGCTCGCTAGTATATTTCCATAGCTAGGGGCTGTAATAACTGGATTTGCATGAATTGTAAAGTGTGGGAAAAAGGATCTTACTGGAGAGTCAAGATCCTCCACTGCCTAAACCTAGAGTGGTCCCCTAACGTCATTGGACCTCAGATATGAGAAGAAAATGAGGATTTGATTAGATATTGTTTTAAAGTTCTCTTCAGTCCTAACATCTGTAACCGTAAACTGATGAATGCCTCAAAATCCTAACTTATAAATTGTGATTCTACTCGTGAGCTTCATTGGCAAACTGCGGCAGGTAATGTGGGATAGTGGCAACAGTAGGCCATCTGGAGTGACGTATGTTTAGCAGGGTGGTCCTAGGGATGGCATCAACCTTCTCTGTCCTGCAGTTCTGTTCACACACAATAAAACTAAAAACAATCTCCAATTTATTAGGATTAAATTAATGATATACTACCAAGAAACATAGTAGCTACTCAATAAACTGTAGCTATTATAACTTTAAAATATTTTTTTATAAATAGTAATACAGCCTTATGGAGACTGGAGCCATATCTATCGCATTTCCCAGATATCCCTGATGCTTGGCCTGGTGCCTTATATATAATGGTCATTAATTAAATATATGTTGAAACAAAATCAATACTACTATTAATTATAGAGGAATTGGGCTGAAGCCCAAACTCTTATCTTGGCATTATAATTGCCTAGCAATCTAGCTTTCAACTAACATTTTATCCAGCTATTTTCCCTATGGTGTACATATTTTTGAATCATCGTGTTTAAATTGTTTTACCTGGATTATTTTCTCCTCTTCCATCCCTTCTTTCACCAGAATGAAGGAGCCAAGCCTTCTTTCTGAGTTTCATTGCAGTTTCCCCTTTCTCTGTCCTGGCACCGCCATGGAACACTTAATCCCTGACTCCTGGTGTAGACTTCTTCCTTTGTTTTTGAAACCTGGTGCCTATTTCTGCCACATGGTAAGACCCCAACATAGACTTTTATATATTGAGTTAGATTTTGAGTGAATGAAGTGAGTAGACTGAATAAGATACATATTCATTACATTTTTTACTTACAAGTTTAGGACAAGAAATGCAACCATTTGTTATTTTGTCTTTATAAATGGAAAGAGGAGGGCTAATCTATGGTTGGAAATCCATTTGTCATGTAACAAAATAGACTGCAAAATGTCTTTTTTCCCCACCAGCCCTGCTGACTCCTCCTTTTTCAGAGGGATCACATTGCTCGTTATGGTCTTGTCTAAAAAAAATTCAAACAACTGTTATGACTTTTCTGCTTAATTGACATAATCATAAAAGAAGGCCACGCAGAGGTTGGTTTAGAGGATTAGGATAGAGTTAATACATCTTTATCAAATGATGGGTTCAAAATTTAAATTTTCTATAGACTTGGATTTAAGTTTTACATAAAACCACACACTTATGCTTTCTTTGGAATTGGTTTTTGAATTCACTATTAATTGTTCCAATTTCCCACGAATGTAACCACATGTGAAGGACACAAAAGTGGAAAAATTTTTTTATTTTTGACATTCATTTTGCTTCCAATGCTGTAGAAAAGAAGGCAAATACTAATTATCTTGTTTACAATCATCTAATTATTGGCAGGAGAGGGATTAAGAACCTCCCCCTAGCAATGTCTCTCTAGATGCAAAATAAACATTGCAATTAAGAAAAAAGGGAGCATCTAGAAGGAAAAAGGTTTTCCTAATTTGACCATTCCAGATGCTTGAAATTATCTTCCAAAATGAGCTAGTACTTTAATTAATAGCCCAAATCAAACAAGAAAATTTACTGAGAATTCCATCTAATTCCTAATGTCGAGAGGGAGCAGATAATGCAAGCTCTCCTGTCATTTTCTAAACCTTACATTTTAAAAAATGCTTCCAGTAGAGGCTATTTAACAATTTTAGTCTCAACAATTTTAGTTGCCTTCGGCAACAAATGGTTCATGTAACATAAATACATATGGAGCACAAGTCTTTTAGACACATCAATGCAACATCGAAATAGTGTTATAGAGAGATGTCAATAATCATAGCTGACAGCTGTTCCATGCTTGCTATATGCCAAGCACTGCTTGAAGTGCTGTACATACATTATCTCAGTTAATTCTTGGAGGTACAAAACAAAACATGAGGTGAGTGCTATTATTTTCCTCTTTTACAGATAATAGTAACTAAGTTTGAGGCTTTGTGAGTTTATCAACCTTGACCAATGTCACACAATGTCTACTTCAACACAAGCCCAATCAATCTAACTCTAGAACCCATGTTTTCAGACCATTGATCTCACTACTACAGTCGCTGGGTGAATAGGGAAACACTGTCACAAGAAGAGACGGGGAGAGAAAACAAAACACCACATCACTTAATTGAAAGAAGAAGAAAAAGTGTTTCTTCTTTATATTTTAACTAAAGCGTGAATGTAATTAAAGTGCCACACTTCCTTCATTGCCTAATAGAAATGACACCTGCATAATCGTTTAATTTGCTCACTTCAAATGCTGTCTCTCAAGTGGCTGAGTTAGTATCCTGAAAGTGTGGTTTATTTGCTCACATAAGGGAATTTAGTTGTCAATATGGTGTGTGAAAAAACACCATGTAGATTTCTCCTTTAGCCAGCTTCTACCTCCCTAATCAAAATGTAAATGAGGTTTTGTTTGTCTTGTTTTGGCTCATTTGTTTTGAGTTTTTTGTTCATTTTTTTGAATTTTGCTTTATTTTTCACAGGAGAAGATAGATCTTGCACTATGTGGCACCAGACCCACAGATACACACATATACACGTATTCACACTTTAGGGGCTCCTATATACCATTTTAGCACAATGTGGGCCATCAGGGGGCATTCATTGTAGAATCCTACTAAGAATTAATCTGAAAAAAAGAACTAATCTGGAGGGACTCAAAAGACTAGCAATAATGATTACTTCTTAGTGTTATGAATGATTTTCTTGGTTCCATTCTACACACATGCAATAAAAGCTTTACTGTTACCAAGAGAAAGAAGAGAATTTAGGTAGTGTTCAGAGGAAGTAAATCTGCTTTGTTCTACATATAGCAGTTAAAAATGGGGTAAAATAGAATAGTCATCAAACTGTTAAAAGTCTAAAAGAAAACAAAACAAAAACCCTTGCCCAAAATAGAACTGAAAACAATGTCTTTTCAACTATCTTTTGGGCCCAATTGCCTTATGGTTAACAAATCTACTTGGTTAACAAATCCACCTGTAGTGTCAAAAATTGGAATATATTGTATTTTAAAGGTAGAATTGAACAAGATATATGTGTTACAATAATAGAAGAAATCAATTCCAGCATAAAACATTAGTATAGCTCCGATCTCATTACTAACCGTATTCTACACTCAGTGGTGTACAAATGTACAGCTTTTTGAAGAACAACTGAAGGCAAAATTAAGATAATGAAGACTGTGCTACACATAGTGATCTTTAGCAGGTTTAACAATGACAGTATCATTATATAGCATGCTGTCCCATACTTCCTTTGAACTCTGAGTCAATATCAGATCTCCCTGGTCTACTTGACAAATAGATATTACAAGGGAAAAACAGTATTATGTATGCAAGCAGAAAATTTTAATCTATTTTTAAAGGTAAATTGAAACTGTATTAGACAGAAGGACAATATTCAAAGAATCCTTTGAAAGTTTAAGATATATATTGTTAAAGAAAAGAGATGATTTCTTGATTTATTCATTCAAGTGAAAAACAAATACTAAACCAACTAATCAAAAAAAATTTCAAGTTAATTGTATATTATAATTAGAAAAAAAGTGGAATAAATTTGGGGCCACTTAAATATGAATTTGGAAGTTTTAATGCTCATCTGAATAACATCTTTAAAACAATTAAAAATGAAAATGTGCCTTGAGAGTAAGAGCAAAATTAATTTTCAAAATGCATTTCAAGAAGATAGTAGAATCTTATATTGTGAAAATTAGCTGTTGTTTTCTCTACATGGGACAAAAATATATATATATATGTATATATTCTTATCATCCAAATTTTGAAGATGTTCTCAATCCTAAGTAATTTATTCATAGCACTCTGTTCTTGTTTTGCTCCTCTTTAAACTTCAGCACACAAAAAGAAGCCCAGAACACGGTCTGGAGAAAACATTAACTACTTTAATTTCTGATGAACAACAATAAAAAGCAAATCCTGGCTCCTGTAAAGAGAAAATGAAAGTCTCTTTAAAACAAATCTTGGGTTTTATTTTTTCCCCCAGATGTCAGACCCTGATACAAACTCACGGATTGGAATCTGCTACTTGAAAGAACCAGTTGGCTGTGGAGAGAGCCAAAGATGCAATTTTATAACCAGCAAAGGTTTGAATTATTCATAAGGGAAACACTTTTTTTTATTTTTAGAGATAAATCAGCCACCAAACTGCTGAAGTGAATTAAACTAAACTGGTCAACAAAAATAAGGACAGTAGAGACTCCAAAGAATGAGCATAGCAAAATACCCTTGGACTCAGCACCTTGTTGGAGCGGTAAGGGAAGGTGGAGAATCTTGTATAAAATCTTTATTTTTAAAGATGATATGAATGTTTGGGTTTGAATTTTCTTTACAGCAGTATTACTTGTGAATATTACCGTGTTAATGTGTGTTCCCTAAATATTGCCAAGTGAGATTTCCCATTCCTAAAACAAATGCTAAAAACCATCATCTTCAGTGGGTGAGCCCATTTATGTTTTGAATGCAGCAATATCTCACATTCTTTGGATGTGTTGATAAAGCCCTAGGTACTTGTCTGTGAAGGTTAGAAGAAATATAATAAATATTTATGATTCCCTGACAACTTGGCTTTGGAGTAACATTTTGATAGAATGTCTGATAATTGGGAAGATGTTTAAAGTCTATTTTCACAATTCTTTTAATGCCTTCATTTTTGAAACCAGAGCAATCAGATATCCATCTGTAAATATGAAATAATCTCTAAAATCTCATTGGTATAATTTATTATACAAAAGACTTAAAAACTTCTCAAAATATGTAACAATACATGTGGGTATACGTACATACATTTCAAGTAACGGTTCATCACAACATTTCCTTCCTCATATATCTGTCAAAAATACACAAGCATATAAACTTGTTTGTGAATAAACGGTGGAAATAATTTACCTGGTTCATTGTTCCTCTATGAATATTTATATTAATCTAAAATGCTCTCAACAAATGTTGCATTTTCAACTATGTTTGCTCTGTTGACTAATCTTAGTCTGGAAAGAGCAAGGCCAGTAAAGGGAATAAATATTGATGAGGATGATGATAAAATAGACTTGTGGGGAAGGCAGTCCAGACTGAAGATTGAGACTTTGGCAGCAACACCTAGAGTAATGGAATGTCAGGGAGAATGAAATGTCACCAATATTATTGCCAAATAAAGGGATGAGGAAAGAGCACTTTTGGAGTTGCGCCTATATGTGAGTCTATCTGAAGTTGATAATTAGAAAGTTGTAAGGATTGTGTGATTGATCAATATGGAATAGTGAAATACCAATCTCTTTTTCAGAACATTAAACTGACCTAGGGGTTAAACTTCAATGGTATTGTCAGTGGCTCAACCAATCAGTAAGATTTGCAGGGACTCCGTTATCTACTTAATAGAATAATTATTGTTTTACCTAGGGCTGTTGTCAGAAAGTAACTCAACACTTCCCTCAGAAATAAACAAACGAGAATGGTTGATATGACCCTACTCTCCATTAGAGTAATTCTTGTGAAGACAGATGAGCAGCCACCTTAAGTTCTTTGGATTTGATCCTGGATGCCTGAGGGGTGGGAGGAAGTGAGACTTCGTAGATAGAGCTCGCTCCTGTTCCTGGTAAACTGAATAAGGGTTCACACCACCTACATTGGTATTCTTTTGTCCCTACATTTTCATATGCTTTGAGTGACTCTTTCTCAGGACCTTTAAGATACAGTCAGAAGAGATGGCCAAGCTGAAACTGCTAGCTGCAAATTAACTCAGAGAGTGCCCGACAATTGGCAGGATTCTCTGCAGTATTAATCCCACCACAATCCCAGCTCAGCTTTGTACCTTCTTGCTATACATTGGGGTGGAAGACAGGCCTTTTGGTCTTTATATGGCTCAGGATGAACTTTCTCAGGTGCCTCTCCAACAAACACTTGAAGGATACTGGAGTAGATTTCAGTATTTCCTCTTGACAGTGTCTGAACTTAGATAGCTAGGGAACTTGGCTCAACCATACATACATTTCTACAATATGGCTCCATATATCTCCTCACAGAGTTCATACACCTGCCAGATTTCCAAAGCAGCTAATTCATGACTCTTAGGCAAATATGCTGTAATGAAGAGGTGACGGGGTTTGAATAAAGAAGGGCTGACCCCTAGTAAGTTATATATTTGGATATGCCCATCCAATAAAGCCCTGCTAGTCTCTGGTTGGGGAAAGTTCTGGGGATATTAGGATAATCTGAGCCTGGACCTTATTTTCCACAACTTATAGTTTAGTGGTTTTGTCTGGCACCTGGCAGGCAGGCAGCTATTGTTTGTTGTATAAACCAATTTAAATGAAAACCTTCTTACCTAACATCATAACCTATATTTGCCCTTTTAAAGTATGCCTCTTGGTAAATATTTACTCATTTAAACCACCACCATATAATTCTCAAGTCATTGACTATAAAAAAACCAAGTTAGATATAAGTAATTGCCTGCTCACCTCCTCATTCAATTAATTCATCAAATATTTATTAAGTACTAACCACCTATCAGGAACTGTTGTGGGCATTTGTAACACATAAATAAACGAAGCAGAGCCATTTCTCTCACAATATTCTATATATTTTTCAAATAGTCTGAAAGTAAATGGGTCATCAGTAAATGGCTCCAATTCACATTTTTACAACTGACCCTATTTTTAACCATGTTTTAGCTGTATAAAATTTTGTATCTCATGGTAGCTAAGTTGCTTTGAATACCTCTATGTGAATAATAAAAGTAGAACCATAGGATAAAGACATAAGGTATTTGTATTCAGTAGGTTATATTAAATTTTACAGCCAGAGGTTGACTTTGATAAATTATGTGTGTTGAATTGCCTCAAGAAGAGAAAAATTCTTAAATGAAGCAGAATTGTTACACTAATTTTATTTCAACTTTCTATTTGATAAGTGCTCTAAATACAGATTAATAAGTGTACTTTATTTGCTCAATGTTTATTGTTCTACATGACTATGAGGGAACTACATTGTTAAACGTATTAAAATGTGAAAGTAATGTAAAAATAATTTTATTTTTGGGTGCTCGAAGCACTGCTATGTCACTTTTCTCAATCCTGAAAAATAGCTAATTTAGTACAATTTAATGATTTCCAAATATATTTTTCCATGACTTTCTATACTTGTGACTTATAAACATATGCAAACTTCTTAGTAGTAACTTTCATTAATCCTGGCTTTTCACCCCCATTTTTGAAACATCGAGTATTGGATTGATCTCTGGCTGTGTTTTGCAGATAAAAATAAGCACACAAACACGCATAACAAGACATCTGAAATAAATTTTGTAGATGGCATTTGCAGGAGATAATGTTTTTATATTTCAGTCTTTTATTGACTAGATTTTAATTAGTGTTCCGAGAGCTCAGAAGAAATGTCTACTAATAATTTTTTCTAGCTAGATGAACTTGTATTGCTCACATCTGCTGAAAACCAGTCTAATATTTGCCTATTTGAAAAACCACTTTGATTCATTTGGCACTTTAGTTCACATAGCTAAGAGAAGAAATATATTAGTAAATGATTTACTGAGTCAAAGTTTTAAGTAGTTCGGTATCTTTAAATGACAGATCTATGAATGTTTCAATATCTTCACTGAAATAAACTGCCATTTTTCTTAGTTCATCTAAGATATATAGTTTGGCAGCTCACTTGCTTATCTTAATTGAATTTGGAAACAGCCTTTCTTTTTCTAAAAAAACTTTTCTTCGTATTAGTGTAATGGTCCATTCTCTTAAAATTTCTTTTCACAGGTTAACGTTTCTTGATCAAATTAAGTTTTGTTGTTCATTATTGTTGTGACACTCTTTCCCGTGTCATCTACATTAGAAGACCAAATATTTTAAATCACTAATATGCTGTAAATGAAAGAGATTCAAATTCTGCCTAACATTCTCTTTTTCAAGCTTATAAATTGACTGCCAAGAATTAGCTGTGAAGCTTCATAAAAAACTCTGCCAAAATCAAAACAACTAAGTTCTTCAGGGGCAATCAAATATAGTGAACTTCCAAACCATAGTAATATTATAGAGGAAACAAACAAAATTGTAATATGATTGTAAATTTGTATATAATCTTGGTCAATGAAAATTAGAACCCAGGGGTTAATGTGGCCAAAATCAAGGTCTCTGCTCAGCAAAGTCCAAAACGCATAGACAATTATTCTCTTTTGTGTGGAGACATATAATCTTCAACCTGAAAAGGTAATTCAAGGATGTAGGTAACATCTCTCAGGAGGAAATTGGGGGCATATATGAATTTCTTCAGTGCAACTTTTTACCAGAAATGATTTATTCAAAAATTCAACTATTCGGTAGCTATTTATTGACATCTATTAAGTGTTTGGCATGGCCCTAAAGAACTTCACAGTCTAATGGGGGAGCTAAGGGGTAGACAGACACAAAAAATTATTTTAATGTATAATAATTACTGATGTAGGGAATATACTCAATGTATAATGGTAGCTTAGAGGACACCTGGTTGGGGAAATCCAGAAAGGCTGCAGAGTGAAGACGATACTTGCACCAGTAAGTACTCCAGGTGGAATAAGCTCATGTGAATATTCCAAAAAGAAAGAAGACCATATACAAAAGAATGAAGGTAATATATTGCATGCATGTGTGTGTCTGTGTGTATGGAGCATAAGTTGATTGCAGATGAGGCAGGACAAAGATGTAGGAGGAGATCTTTAAAGACTTGATGAGGACCAAGAATTTTTATTTTAATTTGCTAGGCCAATAAGGCTCATTGAGGGGTTTTAACACGAAAGTAATGTGACTGAATTTGTGTTTTCAAAAGATTATTCTGTTGGTTTAGTGGTCCCAAGAGAGATACTGCATAACAGATCACCCTAAAACATAGCAACGTGACAAACCAAGAGTGATTTATCATCTCTCACAGTTTCTGCACTTTGGGAATTCCAGAGCAGCTTGACTCAGTGGTTCTGACTCAGGGTCCTCATGTGATTGCAGTCAGGATGTTAGTTGGTGCTGAATTCATCTGAAGGCTTGATTGGGGCTATAAGATACACTTTCAAGGTGACTCTCACACGACTCCAAGTTCTTTCTGGCTGTTGGCCAGGGGCCTTAGTTTCCCTCTAGGTATGTCTCTGAATGGGGTTGTGTGGGTGTCCTCCCAACATGATGATTACAGACCAAGGGACCAGAGAGGAAGCTACAATGCCTTTCAGAAGTCACATTCTATCATTTTCACCATATTATAACAGTAAAAAAAAAACCTCGCAAAACTCTGATTCATTGTCACAGTAGCCTCCACAAGAGTATGCATGTTTTAGAGATGATGATCATCAGGCGTGATCTTGGATACTAGCTACTAGAGAAAAGGTCCAAATATCAAGGCAACTAAACCACATACACAGTAATTGTGAGATTCAAAACAAAAAATAATGACCAGGTGAGTTATAATCATAACAGAGAAGATGAAGAGAAGAGGCCTTATTTAAGAGATATTTAGAAAGTAGAATCCACAAGCATGATGACTGATTGATTGCAGAAGGTATGGATGCAGAAAGAGCCCCAAATGACTGCCAGGTTTTAGGTCTGGGTAATTAAAGAAAGAGGTGGGGCCAGAAACCATGATAAAGGTGAAGGAACGAGCTTAAGACGGAAAAGGTGATACTATATTTTCTAAGTTGGCATTCAATTTCTGGTGGGACAACCATGTGGATATAAAATTGTAATCATACATGGCAGTCATTGAGCAGATTTTATGGGCAGGTACTCTTCTAAGTTCTTTACATATTTATGTATTAACTCATTTAATCTTCACAACAAGTGTTTGTGGTAGGAAATATCATTATTCCCATATTACAAATGAAGCAAAGAGAGATCAAGTAATTAGTCCAAAATTCCACACCAAGTAAGTTTATTCACATTAGAGCTAAGGAACAAACCCACCTTTAATTCTGCCTCACTCTCTTAATTTCTGTGACCCTTCATCCCCACACTAACCATAAATATGGTCTCTTCTGTATGAACAATCTGATAAAATCACTCAAGTTATTTAAGCCTTAACATGCTATAATTATTAGAAATTTAGCAATATGAATGAGAAAGCTTAATTCCAATAAATCATTCTCCATGGTAGAATTTCAGTGGCGATGGAGAAAAGCCATTGGACTGGGTGTGTTACAGGGTACTGTATCAAATTATACTGTAATATATCTAGTTCACCTATACTTAAGGTAAGGTTATAAACATAGATTAAGAAAGAATAATTGTAAATTTGCAAAAGGAATTTTTATTAGTATTTCTATTGTCACATTTTCTCATATAATTATATTATACAAAGTATGATATCTTTTGGAAAGGCCATTAAATTTCATAAGCAAATGAAGTGTGTTTGAATTCCCAAGGCACATAAATGTCAGGCATGCCACATATCAGAGCAGTAAAAACATTATCAATAATTCAAGCAAAGGATAAGATTCACTTATACTAATAAATGCTTACCCTTTTCATAATGACTTGAAAATTCATCATAGATTTGTGCAACAATCATTCTTTCTTTGTGATATTTTATTGTGATATTTATAATTTAATCCTTATCTTGACTATGTCTGCTTTCAGTCTTCCCTCAAACAGCTATAAAGTAAGAATTATGATTCCTACTTAACAGATGAAGAATTTGTGGCTTGACAGAAATAAGCAACTTGTCCAAAGTTACATCTTTGAATCAGTGGAATAAAAATTTAAAAGCAGATCTACTGGAATCTGAAATTCTGTGATGCTTCTCTGAATGAACATGAGACTACTCCTTTTGTTTTACAGTCATGAAACCTCAAGAATAGAAGAAGCAAGGAATGTCAAAACATGTTTGGCTTCATTGAAGAAATAAACATTGGTGAAGTTATGTAAAAGATAAAATAATTTAATTTTATTAGGCTAAAGTGCTTTGAAATAGAATATAAGGAATGTAAAAATTCTTTGAACCAGCTATATGTAATAAGGTCCCAAGGAAATACTTGGAAGGTAACTTGATAATGAATAATCATCTGTGGGGGAGAGTTTAAGCTAACAGCGACTCTGTTAATCATCTACACTATAGGTCTACTTATTCCAGTCTATGAACATGATACCTATTTCTTTACCTCCTCAGTAAGATTCACTCCTTTCTCCACTTTGCTTATTATTTGTGGTATTTGATTTTTTGAAGTATGTGAATATTCCTAGTCATAACTCTCCATCTAGCATTCGTTCTTTTAACTGCAACCTGACCTCAATTAATCCTCCATATCAGCTCAACAAAAAGGACCTGAATGTGGTTTTTTCTCTCGAGAAGACTATGCAACAGTCACCAAACTTGAAGTAAAAGAAAGATGGAAGATGTAGCATTAATCTTTTGTTGGCCCAAGCCTTTACAGATGATGACTAATGGCTGTTGCTAGACAGAAAATAAAGATTTCATGTGTTTAATATTTAATATTCTGCTCATGGGAGACATTATGTGAGACAGAGTTCATTTACAAACAAAAATGAGGGGTGGAAAAGAAGAAAAGGTGATGAAATAACAAGGAATCCAGGGCTGCCGTGAATAGTTGTGCAAGATTTGCCTTGACCAAAAGTATTTTGTACTGGGGAAAGTGAGGCTGAAATCCAGTTAGAGCTCAGCTTTAGGGCCTATGCTTCCCCCTGAGAAAATGGGCATTTTTTAAAATCTCACAAACATGGCACAATGGTAAGTCCCCTTCTGTAGAAGAAGATTGTTTTTTTTTTCAGAGCAATAAACTCACTAAAACATTTTAACACCCCCTCCCATTATTTAGAATATTTTTCCTCCTTTGTTTTACCTCTCTCCTTTCTCTTCCCCTTTTTTCCTTTTTAATCCCTTTGACTCTTGACTTCCTATGAGTTGTGGAGGGTTCTGAGTTAATGAACAAACAGCAACTTGTGGACCAAGTTCACCCCACATCTTTTTTTGTATACCTTGCAAGCTAGAAAAGGTTTTTACATTTATAAGTGGTTGAAAAATTAAATATTTTATGACATGTGGCAATTATTTGAAATTCATATTTCAGTTTGTGTAAATAAAGTTGTATGTAGCACAACCAAGCCTACACATTCATGAATTGTCTATGGATTCATTTATGCTGGTGTTGAGTAGTTGTGATGAAGACAGTATGGCCTGCTAACCTGAAAATATTTGGTATCCAGACCTTTACGTGAAAAGTTTGCCAGCCCATGAGCTAGTATTTTCATGTTAATTCACATGTGTCACATCATTTTATTGCGTATATACATACTTCCACGAGACCTTAACCCAGAAGTATGAAAATCTGAATTCATCACATGAGTAACTAGGGAACCATTCAGAACCCTTCCAAACAGTCATTCAGGTCTCCATTCAGCCCTAAGCACCATCTTCATAGATCCCATACTTCAATCTTTCTTAACATCTTAAGCTTTGTGACCTTATATTCTTTCACACCTCAGAGAATTTGTGGGTACTCTGGGTTCAGACCAGAGCTCAAGTCTCTCCTCTGCCACTTGACAGTTGAATGTCTTTGGACAATTACTTATCCATTTAGATTCATAAAAGAGGATTGATGATAATTTCCTCAGAGGGTGGTTGTGATAAATAAATTACAGAATATGAATTGCCTAGAAAACTACCAGATACATAGTCACTTCCAATTTTCTTTTACTTTCCTTCAGCTTGTTTTTACTCTAGAAACTCAATTCAAATTTTGAGGCTGTAGGGGAGGAAGATAATTCCTCTACCTTCTCTATGTTCTTCTTGCTGATCTAAGAATTGAGTTGACGTGAGACAGAATAACAGGAGAAAATCAGAGCTTTGTAACATATATACATGGGAGAAACCCAAGAAAGCAGAGTAACTTGCCAGAATGGCCAAGATTGCCACCTTAAATACCATTTTCAGCTAAAGACAAAGGATGATGTTAGGGATAGTGGTTTGGGACTTCAAGAGGGAAGAAGGCAATTTACATGGAGATGGAAATGCAGATGGGCCAACTACAGACAATGTGACCTGAGAGACACATTTTACGTTACATTACAGTTATCTTATGGTATTAGCTCCTTCCTGGAACTGGCCCTTCTATTTTAAATTCTTTTAGGTAGTTAAAGAGAAGGTCAAAGTTTCTTTCAGTCTTTTGTTCTTGAAAATAATCAAGCCAAAGAGACACATTTTGGGGTGGCCAATTCTGATCCCCCACAAGGCAATTCAGATAGCATCTCCTCTGGGCAACCACCTTGGATTCTCTCAGGCAGAACTAGACACTTTTCCAACAAAGCTGGTTGCTGCCATGTGATTTCCATTGCCCTCTCAAAAAGGGATTTGGAACATTACAATAGAAATATTTGACTTAGGTTGTCAGAAAGACTAAATGATCTTAGTCATGAGAATGTCTTACCAAAGAGTAAGCTCTCAATAAATGGTTTCAATTGACACATTAGTCCTAATAAGAAATTGCCCCAGTTACCCACCTAGCACCTAGCATGTGGTAAGAAGTTAGAAATATGTGATGGATGAATGAATAAATAGATAAATGAATGTGTTAGAGCAGTGATTCTCAAATTTTAACTTGCATCAGAATTACCCAGAGGGCTTGTGAAAACTCAGGTTGCTGAGCCCCAACCCCAGAGTTTTTGATCAGGCAGGTCTGGGATATAGCTCAATAATTTGCATTCCTAATAAGCTCCTGAATGATGGTGACAATGCTGGTCTGGAGACTGCAATTTGAGAACCACTAGGTTAGATAATAAACCATAGTAGCTCTCAATACAAACTGTTTTGTCACTTACCCGACCATCCAGCTTTCTCTTTTTGTTTCATTTTGCACATTTAACTGCCCTATATCTGAAGTCTGTCTTTTTAGTTCCAGAATATTCTACACTCTTAATTATCCACCTTCTTACTGAAATGATAGCTGGAAGAAAGAGTCAAGCTTATGTGGTTAAATTAGAAAATATTTTATGAAGTGTGGATTCCAATCTTCTTTGTAAATAATACTTTGCCACTTAAAGAAAAATAGACACCAGTAAGAGGTAAAATGAAACCCACAATACCATATCGTTAGTTTATATTTCAATTGGAAGGGAGGAAGAAATATTTCTCTACCCTTTAGGTCCATTTGGCTAAGAATTAAGTTGACATGAGACAGAATGACAGGAGAAAATAAAACAAAGTTTAATAATATGTATACATGGGAGAAACCCAGGAAAACTGAGTAACTCACCAAAATAGCCAAAGCCACCACCTTAAATACCATCTTCAGCTAAAGACAAAGGAGGAAGTTGAGGGTAGTGGTTTTGGACTTCAAAAGGGAGGAAGGCAATTCACATGGAGATGGAAAAACAACTGTTTGATAAGCAAATGCTTGCCATGCCTTGTAAAAACAATGGGACATGGAGAGGACTCTGATTAAATGGCCCTTGCTAGGTTCCTCCTTGTCTACCACATCTAGTTTATATTATACTACAGTTATCTTATGGTATTAGCTCCTTCCTGGAATAGGTCTTTTATCTTAAATATTTTTAGGCAGTTAGGGGTGAGGTCAAAGTTTCTTTGTGAGTCTTTTGTTGTTAAAAATAACCAAGCCAGGGGCTGGCCCCATGGACAAGTGATTAAGTTTGCATGCTCTGCTTCTGTGGCCCAGAATTTCACCGGTTTGGATCCTGGGTACAGATGTGGCCGAGCTCATTAGGCCACGCTGAGGTGGCGTCCCACATGCCACAACTAGAGGAGCCCACAACTAGAATATACAACTATGTCCTGGGGGATTTGGGGAGAAAAAGCAGGAAAAAAAAAAAAAGAAGATTGGCAGCAGTTGTTAGCTCAGGTGCTAGTCTTTAAGAAAAAAAAAATCAAGCCAAAGAAACACATTTTGGGGTAGCAAATTCTGATCCTCCACACAATAAATGAAGTGTTTTAATAAGATGAAATGTTAAGAACATAACACATATAAAACTATAAGATAAAAATTATTGGTAAAGGTGATTTTTAAATTTTGTTTATTTTTTTGAGGAAGATTAGCCCTGAGCTAACATCTGCTGCCAATCCTCTTCTTTTTGCTGAGGAAGACTGGCCCTGAGCTAACATCTGTGCCCATCTTCCTCTAAAGGTGATTTTTTTTTTTTTTTTTAAAGATTTTATTTTTTCCTTTTTCTCCCCAAAGCCCCCCGGTACATAGTTGTGTATTCTTTGTTGTGGGTTCTTCTAGTTGTGGCATGTGGGACGCTGCCTCAGCGTGGTCTGATGAGCAGTGCCATGTCCGCGCCCAGGATTCGAACCAACGAAACACTGGGCCGCCTGCAGTGGAGCGCGCGAACTTAACCACTCGGCCACGGGGCCAGCCCCTAAAGGTGATTTTTTTAAAAAAATATTATTATAAGTTAATAGGTGGGATTTTACTGGCACTGGTGCATTGTCTCCATTGAAACTTTGAAACAACTACAATTCAATGTCATTTTGAAATTCATTGTGCTTGTTTTTTTATATTACTCTCTACAAAGATTATTTTTTTACCATGGAAAATGATTATCAACAATATTCTATAATGATTTATTTCATATGTTTTTATTGGTGAATGATTTTTACAAAAATATCTACCAATAAAATTTTTACAGATTGAGAAACATTTAGGGCCTTAAATTGCCTATAAAACACATCACACATTGGAGACTGACACTTCATTAAGATAGGATAATTCAGATCTCCAGTGGCTGTGATTTTACTTTGCTAGATGAAGGGAGGAAAAATAACTTTCCCTCTACTCTTCTAGATTCTTGGCTGAGATCCCCCCTGTAATAAAAGACAGATTAAGAGGAGAAAAACAAACACAAGTTTAATAACATGCATACCTCCTGTATACATGGGAGAGCCCCAGGAAAACTGAGTAACTTCCCGAGAGGGCCCAAGCCATCACCTTAAATACCATCTCCAGCTAAAGACAAAGGATATTGGGTTGGAGGGTTGGGGGGGGGGGTGGTGAGTTATGGGAGGTTACCAAGAGAAGCACAGTAAACAAGAATATGGTTGCAGATTCAAGTCCTACCTTCTCCATTGATAAGAGTTTCTAAAGATTTAGTTCTCCTCTTCCTGGTACAGAGAGGGAGACACCCTTACAAATGGAGATTTCCCTAATAAATGTAAATGTCTCTTTCAAAAGGGTAACTTCTACTCAGTTTTCAGAGCTTCTCCTGGGTCTCCTGTTTCTTAAAAATAGCCAGCTCAAGATAATCTTAATGCCAAAGAGACATATTCTGGGGTGGCAAATTTTGCTCCCCTTCAATGAATGTGTTCGTTATGGCATAAAGTGAAATAGCTTTTTTCCATTTCATTTTTCCTTCCAAAACTGCATGTTAAAGGTCAAAGTGGATACAAACTCATATCATGGGCTGATTCCACTGTATAATCAGGAGTACAAGAAGGTATCTAAAACCACTTTTCTGTTTTAAGGAAGAAACTGAATAAATCTAGCACAAAGATAATCTATGCACACTGATCTGGACAGTTTACTGCAAGTGAGAAATTCTGAGTTGCACCTCCAACACTTTAAAGTGGACAGATGATAAGAAAAGTATTGCATCTTATGAATGTTTGGTTCCTTTAAATCTCAAAACCCTGCATGTTTTCTTTTCCTCTGAAGTGTCTAGCAGTTCTTTATGCTATTCTGGACTAGTCTATGTTTATTTTTGGCATAAGAATATTTAGAATCAAAGAACAAGAATGAAAATGATGTTTTCCTTTTTGATTCTAAACTGTGCATGTTTGTGGATTTCTAACCTCACCTGGCCTTTACAAGGCTGTTCCTGTTATCAGTGAGAACCAGCCTTCAGGGTAGTTAGTCATGTAATCTCCCTGAGCAGCCTTAAAGGAAACACTCTGAGGAAAAAAAGTTGCATGTCATTCCTCTTTCAGGGAATCTTTGTTTTGCACCCAAATCAATAGCAGCACGCAAATACCAGTAGGATGAATGACAGAGAAACAGATGGATATTCACATGTCTCTAGTTTATCAGAAAGTAATGACCCAGTATTTTTCCTCAAGAGATGCTTTCATAGATTGGTCAAGTGCGTGGGATCTGCAATCAAAAAGATCTGCCCTTAATTCTCAACTCTACCACTTCCTATTCACATGATCTTGTGCAAGTTTCTTCAGCTTTGTACTCTAAACTGCTTAGTGGGCACAATAACATAGACTGAGGATTTTGAGGATAGACTAGAGCTAGTGTGTAATTTGCACAAGATGGTATTAAATATGGTAATATTTTATTTACTAGTTTATACTCAGATAATCCCATAATTAATTTTTGTTAAAAGTCATTCTATAATGATTTATTTCATTCATTTAACAAAAATTAATTATGGGATTATTATCATTATTTGGGTATAAATTAGTGAGTACAACATAGCTCTTATTTAAATGGGGAAAAAAGGCAATAACTATCAAATGAAGATACACATGTAGACCTATTAATTATACTAAATTCCCTACAGGTATAGTGATAGGAAATAAGGGTAGGCATTACTTACACAAGCTGACCAGGAAATCTTAACCGAGACAGTGTGGGAGAGGAGAAAATTCCCCTCCCCATTCTGGTTCTTATGGCAGTTGAATAATTAAAATGACATAAGGCAGGTTAGCAGGAGAAAATTAAACAAAGTTTAATACGTACGTACAAAGAATTCACATAAGCATGAAAAATTCCAAGGACAGTTAGGCAAAATGAGGTACATATGTCTTTCCAGACCAAGCAGAAGGAGATAGAGGTCTGAGACTTCAAAGGAGGAGAGGGCAATTTACAGGAAGATGAAAAGAGTTAATATTTGATAAACAAATGTTTGCTGGGCCATGTATATACAATGAGACCTCAGAGAGAACTTTTGATAAAATGGGCCTTGCTAGGTGCCTTCCTGTCTACCATGCCTAGAGTTATCTATGGTGATAGCTCCTTCTGGGGACAGGCCCTTCTATCTCAAATTCTTTTAGGCAATTTAGGGGAAGGTCAAATGTTCTTCCTGAATCTTCTCAGCCTTGATTGTCTTCAGCTTGAAATAATCCACATACCAAAGTGGCACATCCTGGGGCAGCCTACCCTGAACCATCAACAGGTAACCTGAGACAGAGTCAGCCACATGACAAGGGAGAGGAAGAGCATTCAAGGCAGAAGAAACAATATGAAGAAAGGCCCTGACAGGGGAAGATAACATGACAGAGTTCATTCTTAGCAATATTATTAGGATAAATTGAGTAGATTTTACCACACATGTCTGTATTCAACTATTTAGACATGTGCTTTTGGGAAAAAAGAGTACACACTTAATTTCAATTTGACTCGAGAAAAGACCAGGGGACTCTGAAATTTTTATGCACACTGGCCATTTGTTGAACACTGTTAAAGAAACAATTATTCTGACTCCCGTTAAAACAATAAGGAAGACTATTCAGGACTATTGTGATAGGTGTCAAGACTATAGCAGTGGAGAGAGAGATGGGGTTCAACTTTGAATACAGTCAAGACAGCTGGGGATTCATAGCCAAGGAGTAGAGTGTATGTGCGGGGAGGGGATCAATGGATAGAAAATTACTAGGAGGAGACATCAAAGGCTTGAGGATTCTTGCTAAACCTACACAATAGGATCCTTGCTAAAGGCAGGCCAGGGTGATCAGATATCGAGGGTGGGGAGGTTCTCACTAAACTGACCTAGCAGGATTCTTGCTACAACTGACTAGGCAGTTTGAAGACAGGGCCCAAGGACAAGGCTTAATCAAAAGAGGGTTCAGAGAAACCCGTCTAAACTTTGGTCAAGAAAGAGTCTTTTGTCAACACCGTGATCCTGTCACTAATTCTTGTATTAGTCTTATCAGATTTGCCATATTTGACTAGCCTTCCATTTAAAACTTTTTGATTTATAAGTCAAATAAAAGATCCCACAGAACTGCCAATCACAATCTTTTATTGCTACAAATCTGGTGAGATCTTCCTTCCTTTTGATACTAATATAGGAAAAAGATGATGAATCATGAAAATGATGCTATTTTCCTGCTTTACAAAGCAATCGCTAAATAAAGGCAGAGAGAAAGAAACCTTTTTCCATCTGTCTCATTGCCTTTTAAAGCCTGTATTATAAATGTCTACAAAATGATAAGACAGAGAAGACTATGGAATACTAAACTGTTGTGGCTCCTGGGAGCTAAATTTTAGGTTTTCATTTGATTCAGAGGATGTGGGGCCCAGAGATATGGAAGGTTGTAGAGGGACTCAGCAGGACTGGTTGGAGGAAATTAAGACCTTAATTACCCAGAATGAAGCCTAGAGCTAATACCAGGTAAATTTGCTTTGTCATGGATATTTCAGACTAGATCTTGCTTTCTAAAGTCATATGAACTCAATGGGGAGGAATTCGCAGTTACTGCACATACTGATCTGGCGAGAAATTAAATTTCCAAAAAGTAAAAGGCCATCAGACTGCAAGTACCTTAAGGGCAGACATCACGTCTTGTTCTGTAAGATCTCTGGAGTTAGGGGCATTGTCTTCTTTCATTAATTCACATTCACTTACATAACATTATTGCAAAGGAACACAAATTTCAGGCTTTGCATGCATACAGACATGAAGTACACAAATCTTTGAGGAGTTCACAGGCTGGTTGAAGAGACAAATAAAGTATTATGTTAAGGCTATATAAATTAAAGCACTAGAAAACAAGCAGGGACTATATAGAGATCAAGAAAGGGAGAGAAGGGTGTTGGGAGAAGTCACCTGATCTGTCGGTAGAAGTTAACTAGAAAATAAAGTACGTATTCAGGAGTTGCTACTCAAGGGGTGGAGATTCATTTTTAAAAGGAGATTCGAATGTGCGCAGTCATAGACCGTGTATCCCCTGGCGAATTCAGGAAACAGAAAGTATTGTGGCATGGTTGAACCTTAAACTGCATGTGGGATGAAGGGGAACAAAGTGAGCACTGATGCTGGGAAGATGAGCAAGGAGGCCATGGAAAAAGAGTTTGGATTTTATTCTGAGAATCTTTAAAAGATTTTAAATAAGGTAAGACTAAAAGGAAGACCAGTGAAGAGATTCCGTCAGTAATCCATATAAGTGATTATGGTGAGAGCCTAAACTAGAGCATTGGCAGGAAAAATCGAGAGGGGGGAAAGGGATAAAAGATATTTTGGAATAAAATTCATAAGGATGAAGATCATTTGATGTCTGGACTGAAGGAGAGGACAATATACAGGATGGAGGCCAGGTTTCTGGCTTTGTCAATTTATGTCTTCCCAATACCTTGCTAATGCTTAGCACATAATAGGTGCTAAGGAAACGATTGTTTAAAATATGCCTAAACTAATTAGAAGACACTGTTGATTTGCTGAGACATTTCTCCTAGTACCTCTTTTGAGTTCAACTCAAACCACTGTAGACAGTTTCCATACAAATGATCAGATTCTCACCTCTAGTGTTTATCTCTGCTTTCCTGAGAGCTTTTTCTGGGGGTAGCTGACTCACCAAGCCCACATTCAGGGAGCTAAGAAATACCAGGGATTAAGTACCGCTATGGATATCCCTCAACCAGTGATGATCAAGAGTGGTAAATAAATGTGCCAGCTTCCCCATTCTGCAGTGGGACACTCTTGAGCTCTATTCTACACATAACCTGAGAGTTTCCACAGTGGGATTGACCTCCAGTTGCCCACAGCAGTAATCCCTTCTTAACTCGCCCTTGACTTTCTCCCTTTCCTGTCTCAGTTTCCCCACTTCCTTTCTTGTACTTCCTGGCTCGCTTCTCAAACAATCCATCTGCACCACAATGTCTTGCAGGAATTCTGCTTCTGGGGAATCAAATCTAATACAGGAGGGAGGTGATTAAGTAGATTTTTGAGAGAGAATTGGAATCCTCCTCTCATAAGAAAAAAAATACTAACAATAAAATAAATTCCAACAGGTCCTTAAAATGAAGGGCTTGCATTTTTTAAAATTTTTTTTGAGGTCATAATAGTTTATAACATTGTAAAATTTGAGTTGTACATTGTTATTTGTCAGTCACCATATATATGTGCCCCTTTAACCCTTATACCCACCCCCAACCCCCTTCCCCTCTGGTCACCACTAATCTGTTCTCTTTGTCCATGTGTTAGTTTATCTTCCACATATGAGTGGAATCATATGGTGTTTGTCTTTCTCTGTCTGGCTTATTTTGCCTAACATAATACCCTCAAGGTCTATTCATATTGTTGCAAAAGGGACGATTTTGGGGTTTTTATGGCTAAGTAGTATTCCATTGTATACATATACCACATCATCTTTACCCATTCATCACTTATTGGGCACTTGGGTTGCTTCCACATCTTGGCTATCATGAATAATTCTTCAAGTAAAATAGGGGTGCATAAGGCTCTTTGAATTATTGATTTCAAGTGCTTTGGATAAATACCAAGGAGAGAGATAGCTGGGTCATGTGGTATTTCTATTTTTAATTTTTTCGGAAATCTCCATACTGTTTTCCATAGTGGCTGCACCAGTTTGCATTCCCACCAGCAGTGTATGAGGGTCCCCTTTTCTCCACATCCTCTCAGACATTTATTTTTTGTCTTGGTAATTAAAGCCATTCAAACAGGTATAAGGCAATATCTCATTGTAGTTTTGATTTGCATTCCTCTAATGATTAGTGATGTTGAACATCTTTTCAAGTGTCTGTGGCCATCTGTGTATCTTCTTTGGAAAAATGTCTGTTCATATCCTCTGCCCATTTTTTAATTGGGTTGTTTATGTTTTTGTTGTTGAGTTGTATGAGTTCTTTATATATTTTGGAGATTAACCCCTTGTCAGATATATGATTTGCAAATAATTTCTCCCAGTTGCTGGGTTCCTTTTTCATTATGTTCCTCGTTTCCTTTGACTTGCAGAAGCTCTTTGTCTGATGAAGCCCCATTTGTTTATTTTTTCTTTTGTTTCCCTTGTCTGAGTAGACATGGTATTCAAAAAGATGCTGCTAAGACTGATGTCAAAGAGTGTGCTGCCCGTATTTTCATCTATAAGTATTATGGGTTCAGGTCTTGCCTTCAAGTCTTCAATCCATTTTGAGTTAATTTTTGTGTATGGTATAAGATAGTGGTCTACTTTCATTCCTTTGCATGTGGCCCTCTAGTTTTCCCAACACCATTTATTGAAGAGACTTTTCTTTCCCATTGTGTTGTTGGCTCCTTTGTCAAAGATTAGCTGTCTGTAGATGTGTGGTTTTATTTCTGGGCTTTCAATTCTGTTCCATGGATCTGTGTGTCTTTTTTTGTATCAGTACCATGATGTTTTGATTACTATAGCTTTGTAGTATATTTTGAAGTCAGGGATTGTGATGCCTCCAGCTTTGTTCTTTTTTCTCAAGATTGCTTTAGCTATTCAGGTCTTTTGTTGTCCCATATGGATTTTAGGATTCTTTTTTCTATTTCTGTGGAAAATGTCATTGGGATTATGATTGGAATTTCATTGAATCTGTGGATTGCTTTAGGTAGTATGAAAATTTTAACTATATTTATTCTTCCAATCCATGTGCATGGAATATCTTTCCATTTCTTTATGTCATCATTGATTTCTTTCAATAATGTCTTATAGTCTTCGTTGTATAGGTCTTTCACCTCCATGGTTAAGTTTATTCCTAGGTATTTTATTCTTTTTGTTGCAATTGTAAATGAGATTGTATTCTTGAGTTCTTTTTCTGTTAGTTTGTTATTAGAGTATAGAAATGCAACTGATTTTTGTAAGTTGATTTTCTACTCTGGAACTTTGCTGTAGTTGTTACTTCTAATAGTTTTCCAATAGATTCTTTAGGGTTTTCTATATATAAAACCATGTTGTCTGAAAACAGCGAGAGTTTCACTTCTTCTTAGCCAATTTGGATCCCTTTTATTTATTTTACCTGCCTGATTGCTTTGGCTAAAACCTCCAATACTATGTTGAATAAGAATGTTGAGAGTGGGCACCTTTGTCTTGTTCCTGTTCTCAGAGGGATGGCTTTCACTTTTTCCCCACTGAGCATGATGTTGGCTGTGGGTTTGTCATATATTGCCTTTATTATGTTGAGGTACTTTCCTTCAATACCCATTTAACTGAGAGTTTTTATCATAAATGGATGTTGGATCTTGTCAAATGCTTTCTCTGCATCTATCGAGATGATCATGTGGTTTTTCTTCCTCATTTTGTTAATGTGGTGTATCACATTGATTGATTTGCAGATGTTGAACCATCCCTATGTCCCTGGTATAAATCTCACTTGATCATAGTGTGTGATCCTTTTAATGTATTGCTCTATTTGGTTTGCCAATATTTTGTTGAGGATTTTAGCATCTATGCTCATCGGTGATATTGGCCTATAATTTTCCTTCTTTGTGTTGTCCTTGTCCAGCTTTGGGATCAGGGTGATGTTGGCCTCATAGGATGAGTTAGGAAGTGTTTCCATCTTCCTCAATTTTTTGGATTAGTTTGAGAAGGATAGGTATCAAATCTTCTCTGAATGTTTGGTAGAATTCTCTAGAGAAGCCATCTGGTCCTGGACTTTTATTTTGGGGGAGGTTTTTGATTACTGTTTCAATCTCTTTACTTGTGGTTGGTCTATTCAGATCCTCTATTTCTTCTTGATTCAGTTTTTGGAGCTTGTATGAGTCTAAGAATTTATCCTTTTCTTCTAGATTATCCTAATTTGCTCGCATATAGTTTTTCATAGTATTCTCTTCTAATCTTTTCTATTTCTGTGGTATCCATTAGAGTTTCTCTTCTTTCATTTCTAATTTTATTTATTTGAACCTTCTCTCTTTTTTACTTAGTGAGTCTGGCTAAGGGTTTGTCAGTTTTGTTTATCACCTCAAAGAAACAGCTCATAGCTTCATTGATCCTTTATACTGTTTTTTTGGTTCAATTTCATTTATTTCTGCTCTAATTTTTATTTCCCTCCTTCCGCTGACTTTGGGCTTTCTTTGTTCTTCTTTTTCTAGTTCTGTTAGGTTAGTTTAAGATTGCTTATTTGAGATTTTTCTTATTTGATAAGGTGGGCCTATATTCCTATGAATTTCCCACTTAGGACTGCTTTTGCTGCATGCCAATTGAGTGGGTATAGTGTATTTTCATTTTCACTTGTCTCCAGATATTTTTTGATTTCTCCTTTAACTTCTTCAATGATCCATTGGTTGTTCAGTAGCATGTTGTTTAGTCTCCATGTATTTGTCACTTTCTCAGCTTTTTTTTTTTTTAAAGATGGGCACCTGAGCTAACATCTGTTGCCAATCTTGTTTTTTTTTCTTCTTCTTCTTCCTGTCCCCAAAGCCCCCCAGTACATAGTTGTATATTCTAGTTGTAAGACCTTCTGGCTTTGCTGTGTGGGATGCCACGTCAACATGGCCTGATGACTGGTGCCATGTCCATGACCAGGACATGAACTGGCAAAACCCTGGGCTGCCACAGTGGAGCATGCCAACTTAACCACTAGGCCATGGGCCTTCCCCACCAGCTTTTTGCTTGTAGTTGATTTCTAGTTTCACAGCATTATGGTCAGAAAAGATGCTTGATATGATTTCAGTCTTCTTAAATTTATTGAGGCTTGCCTTGTTTCCCAACGTATAGTTTATCTTTGAGAATGTTCCATGTGCACTTGAGAAGAATGTGTATTCTGCTATTTTTGGATGGAGTGTTTTATATATATCTATTTAGTCCATCTGGTCTAGTTTTTCGTTTAATTCCACTATTCATCATTGATGTTCTATCTGGATCATCTATCCATTGATGGAAATGGAGCATTTAGGTCCCCTACTATTATTGTATTGCTGTTAATTTCTCCTTTTAGGTTTCTTATAGTTGCTTTATGTGCTTTGGTTCTCCTGTGTTAGGTGCACATATAAGTATTATATCCTCTTGGTGGAGTGTCCCTTTTATCCTTATATATTGCCCCTATTTGTCTCTCATTTCCATTTTTATCTTGAAATCTACTTTGTCTGACATAAGTATGGCAACACCTGCTTTCTTTTGTTTGCCGTTAACTTGGAGTGTCATCTTCAATCCCTTCACTCTGAGCCTGTGTTTGTCAGCCTGTAGCGATGAGATGTGTTTCCTGGAGGCAGCATATTGTTGGGTCTTACTTTTTTAATCTATCCAGCCACTCTGTCTTTTGATTGGAGAATTCAATCCATTTAATTTAGAGTGATTATTGATATGTGAGGGCTTAATACTGCATCGTATCCCTTGTTTTCCAATTGTTCTGTATTTGCCCTTTTTCTCGTTCTGTGTATTTCCAGTTGCCAATTCAGTTTGGTGTTTCTCTATGATGGTTTTCTTAGTTTTCTCTTATCATTTGTGTCTCTGTTCTGCTTTTTTGTTTAGTGCTTACCACGAGGTTTGTATAAAACATCTCATTGACAAGATTGCCCATGTTCTGATAGCATCTTATTTCCTTAATCAAAGTAGGTTTCATCCCTTTCTTCTTCCCCATCTAAGTTATTGTTGTCACAACTTATTCCATTTTGTGTTGTGATTTTGAGGTTAAAATGAAGTGATTCTAGATATTTGTGATGTCTTCCTTCCCTTTATCTTTAACGTTATAAGTAAGTGTTTGCTAACCTATTCTGATAGCTGCAATTTTCTGATTTTGTTTGTCTATTTATCTCCTTGCTCAAGGTTTTGTAAACCCTTTCTTTTTTCTTCAAGTATGAGGGCCTTCTTGGTCATTTCTTGTTGGGGGGTCTTGTGGCAATGAACCTCAGCTTTTATTTATCTGGGAACATTTTTATTTCTCCATCATATCTGAAGGAGATTTTTGTTGGATAGATTATTCTTGGCTGAAAGACTTTGTCTTTCAAAAGTTTGAATATATCATTCCACTCTCTCCTGGCCTATAATGTTTCTGCCAAGAAATCTGCTGAAAATCTGATAGGAGTTCCTTTGTAGGTTATTTTTTTCTGCCTTGCTGCCCTTAATATTTTTTCTTTGTCATTGACTTTTGACAGTTTTACTAATATATGCCTTGGAGAAGGTCTTCTTACATTGATGTAATTAGGAGTTCTATTAACTTCATTTAGTTGTAATTCCAGCTCTTTCCCCAGGTTTGGGAAGTTCTCAGCTATATTCCTTTGAACAAGCTCTCTGCTCCTTCCTCCCCATCTTCTCCCTCTGGAATCCCTATAACCCTTATGTTGCATTTCCTAATTGAGTCACACATTTCTTGGAGAAGTTCTTTATTTATTTTTAGTCTTCGTTGTCTTTCCTCCTTCATCTGAAGCATTTTTATATTTATGCCCTCTAAATTGCTACTTCTGTCCTCCATAATATCAGCTCTGTCATTTAAGGATTCTAGATTTTTCTTTATCTCATTCATTGTGTTTTTCATCTACACCATTTTGGATTGGTTTTTTATTTTAGTTTCAATATCTTTTGTGAAGAAGTCCCTCTGTTTATTAAGTTTATTCCTGATTTCATTGAACTGCCTTTCTAAGTTTTCTTGTAACTCATTGAATTTTCTTATGATAGATATTTTGAATTCTCTGTCATAGATTGTAAATTTCTGTGACTTCAGGATTGATTTCTGGGTGCTTGTCATTTTCCTTCTGGTCTGGAGTGTTAATATACCTCTTCACACTATTTGATGGGATGGATTTGTGCTGTTGCATAGTCATAGTATCTGTCCACAGATTCCACCTGCTCCCACTGGGTGGGCTGGCAGGAGCTGTGTATTGTGAGCTTGCCACAATCCCTGGCAGCTTTGCCTGTCCTTTGGCAGCTGTGCTGACAGGGCTCATCTGTGTTTGTCTGCTTGCTGCTGCTGCTTTACACACATAGGAGTCCTGGTGCTCTGGCTGGTGTCCCTTGCTCTGGTTGACTGGCCATGCTGGTGTACCAGGCAGAGGGAGGGGTGCTCTCTTTTGTGTGTGCAATCTCAGGGGCACTCCCACACTGCACTTGCTGTCTGCTCTTCTGGGCTTGGTGAAGACACCCCATGATTGCTTAGTTTGGAGCTTTCCCACAGGCTTGGAGGCAACTCTGAGAGCAAAGGTTTTCCTGCAGAGGGATGCCCTTTTCCCCTCCTCCTCTCAGAGCTGTGTGCAGTCCTTCCAAAATGGGAAGGAAAGGAGTCCCCTTACCTCCTTCCACTTCCTCTCAGGGGGTCCAGCACCTCCCCCTTCAGATCTATGGCTGCAAGGATCTCTCAGATGTCTATTGTGTTGTGTGAATATCCTCTGTTGATTTATGAGTGTCCTTTTCATAGTATCTTAGGGGGGAGAGTCAAAGAGAAGACCTCACTCCACCATGATGCTGATGTCACTCTCCATGGCTTTGCATTTTTTCAGAAAGGCCAAGCCAAAGAAAAAGAAATCCACTTGAGAGCTGCCACATGAGATCAAATAATCTTTCTCAAGTAATAAACAGAGATCAGACATTATATTGTTACCACACACTGAAGAAGGACTATTGAAAATAATTTCACTCTCCTAATTCATTACCCTCAACTATCTCAGGCCTGTCTCTCTTGTGATCCAAGTGATCTCCTGGCAGCCTTGCTCCAGGTGAAGTGCTTAAGCCTAAAGCCAGTGCACAAAGTAGAAAGGCAGAATCTGTTGCATTTGCTTAGCTGCTCAGGGATTTTCTCTCTTAGTACAGTTTTCATCTTTCTGAAAAGCAAGTAAATCTTACTTTTGACGAGTTGGTAGCCAGATAAATTTTATTTTGTAAACTGTTATGTATTTTTGACAAAAAGAAGGCTCACAGCTCTCTTCAAAGAAATCAGGCCCTCAGAAGATTAATCACAATGATTAAACATACACTATATTTCTCTACCGTTGTACTTGGTTTGTCTTTAGAAGCCATAAGGAGTGATAGAGCAAGAAGCAGCAAATCTAATATACAGTATGGTGATTATAGCTAATAATACTGTATTGTATACTTGATATTTGCTAAGAGAGTGTATCATAAGTGTCCTTATTACACAAAAAAATGGTAACTGTGTGAAGTGATGGATGTGTTAATTAGCTTGATTGTGGTAATCATTTCACAATGTATATGTATGTTAAATAGCCGCCTTGTACACCTTAGAAAATTCACATCACACATCTAATTATATACAATTTTTATTTGTCAATCACACCTCAATAAAAATAGAAAAAATATTTTAAGTTAAAAAAATTAAGTTAAATAATTAGAGGATCTGACCCCAATCAAGACTTCATCACTGATGTAGAATCTCTAAGTTATAGTTTCCTAATTTTTCACACATAAATCAAAGTTGGTGTAAAGATAAATGATTAAAATACATAGAAGCTCTTTATAAATTACATATCACCATATAGATTTAAAAAATAGTACTATCTGGATGGTCTTAAATTCCAGGCTTAGGTTTTTAGATGAATTCTGTTTGCAGCAAAAATTCTAATAAAATATTTAAGCATGGCAGAAACATGATTAAATCAGCATTTTTTAGGAAGAGAAATCATATAGCAGGGGCCCAGAAAATGATCATCGAATAGAGAGATTAGAGATAGCAGAAAATGATGTTTGGCAATCCTTCAGGTCTTAGGTAAGAAACCCCTTGACTAGGATCCTAGCAGTAGGCATGAAAGAAAAGAGAAATATCTAAAGTCTCTTTGAGAAGAATGAATGAAATGACTTCAGGATTATTTAGCTAGAGAAGATGAAGGAAAAGGGAAATTGAAAGCAGCCCTGTGCTTGGAAAGTGGCTCAATAATGCTGCCTTTGATAGAAATAAGGAGTTGAGAGAGGAAAGATTTTGGAGAAGCAATTATTAATTTAGCTTTACAAATCATGGATTATTTGAATTAAATGTTTTTTAGTTCACATTTAATCACATCACATTTAAATACGATGTCCCAAAAGAATTTGTACTTAAAGAAAAGGAAATTAGGTGTAAAGTTTTAGATTTATAACTGGACCATTAGAGGAGTGAAAGCACTAATACATTTTTCAATAAAAAGAGGAAAGTTTACAAAAATATAAGTCACTGTATACTTGGACAACAACCATAGGCAAGAAGTAGAAGAAAGAAGAGGAACAAGAAGATCTCATAGAAAGACAGACAGATGAGGAAAAACTAAAAGAATAGCAATCTTCAAGAAGGACATAGAGCTCAAAAGTGTTAAATTCTGCAGAAATATCAGAAAAATATCCTTGGGCTGATCTTTACAACATGAAAAATAGAAAGTCAGAGGGTCAACAATTAACCTTGAAACTGAGCTCTTATTCCTTTGTTGGTTTGTTTTCACTAAATATCTCCATAAACACTGATTTCACCACATATGAACCAAATTGTGATTCCAAACTCTACAGTATGTTAGCTGAAATGCAAGCAAGGATATACTAGTATGACTCTATTTTAAGTTTTCTTTTCAACTCACTTCCCTTTCTAATGTAAGCTACTAGATTCTTTGCTGTATTTTGAAATAGTTTGTATATTTCTTCAATGTTATTAATAACAAAGATAGTCAAAAATTTATTAGTATTATCTAAATTAGTATTATCAATTCGGTATGAAGCTCTTGACAATATGCTCCATATAAAACATGTCAGGTGTTTGACATTAAGACGTTTAAGGCTATTTAGTTTTGATCTTATTATTTATGATTATCACGTATCACATTCCATTTTGCCATCAGAATATTAGAGCATTTAATTTTAAACAGCTGGGGAAGACATTAGTGCTTTTAATTGAAATTTACTAATTGATTCCTAGTGGTGGGGATTGAGGACTATTGCCTATCCATCTAGTATCCTTTATCTCAGTGGCTCTCAAATGTTAGTGTGTATTAGAATCCCTGGAGGACTGCTGGGGCACACCCCCAGAGTTCCTGGTCCAATAGATCTGGGGTAGGGCTGGTATTTGCATTTATGACAAGTTCCCAGGTGATGCTGATGGTGCTAGTCAAGGGACCACACTTCCAGAACCATTGCTTCCAGTCAAGGCAAGCAGGATTCATCTTTTAAACAAATATTTACTAAGTGATGGTTTTAGATGCCAGCAATCAAAGTTCAAAAATACAAAGTCCCATGTAGAGTGAGACAATTTTGTATTGTGTCATAATGGGATATTTTATATTGTATATTGGAAGCGCAAAAGATATATGAATTAGTTCTACCTGAGGGGGGAAGTTGACCATTTAGGATAATTTGCCAACAGACTTTTATTTTTTCTAATCAATTGTTTCAAAGTAGGTCAAGTCAACTTTAGTTATATTATAATAGATCCAAAAATCATCTGGAATCATGTTTGCCAACCACTTAATCATACTAGGTTTATTTTGGCAGACTGCAAGGGTTCGTTTTTAAGAATAACTTAAAAGTGGTTGAAAACAAAGACAGAAACCACCAGGAAAAGAGTGGAATATCTGACTATGTATATTTTTTTAAAAAAAGAAAAGAAAATCTTCAGAATAGCACAATAATATCATGAACAAAAAAAAGACAATTGGCTAAGTAGAGAAAATAGTTAAAATGTATATGGAAGATAAAAGCTAATATGTGTAGTATTACAGAAATGGTTCTAAAAATTATTTGTTTAAATCTAGTGTTGCAACAGAAAAATGAATAAATTTATAAATAATTTACAGTCATTCAACTGTCCAATAAACATTAAAAAGATATTAAATTTCTAAAATAACCAACAGAACTTAAGTTGGAAGTCTTTGTGGGGTCCTAAAACTAGTACCTCTCTCCCCACTATCCTCAGCTCTGAACCAACTGATAAAAAAGACAGAATAATAGATCTTGTACATTACAAACTATCTTTTTTATTACAAAAGAAACCGATAGTCAGATCATAGCTTATAACTACATACTACTGACTTCTTAAATCTGAACCCTTGACTTAGGCTGAGTTCTCCATCAGTCAGGCAGGCGGGAAACTGAAGAGACCTTACCCACAGGGTTAGAATGTACCCTTGGGTGGAGAAAGAGAAGAGCAATTTCTCCTTCCAAATTCACCAATCATAAAAGGCACTTCATCTTCACCAGGGCAGTGTGAATGAGGGGAAGGGAGAAGCCTGGAAAATTGGGCTAAAGGAGCTCCTTCCACAAGGAAAGAAACATTAACAATAGGCGACAATTTCCCCCCTCTAAGGACAAAATGTTTTCCTTCTAATATGCATATTGAAACATCCATGTGCCACCACTTTTTCCTCATAAATCCAGAAAAGGTTAGAAGCAATAATATTGCAACATGGGTAATGCCTGGTGTTGGCTAATGTGTAGGTAAATAGTCCTCAGTCATGCTAGTGGCGGTGGTCATAATCAAGATCATTGAAATTTTCCCGAAATTCAATTTGGCAATATACAGAGGGATCCTAAAAATGATTCAAATCTTTGGTTCAGCAATTTCACTTCTAGGAGCTTATTCTACAAAAATAGCCAGGCATATGTGCAAAACTGTAGCCTTAGGGGTTGTAGGGGAGGAAGAACTATTTCTCCGCCCTCTAGGTCCTTCTGGTTGGTTTAAGAATTAAATTGACATGAGACAGAATCACAGGAGAAAATCAAGCAAAGTTTAATAACATGTATACATGGGAGAAACCCAGGAAAACTGAGTAACTTGCCAAAATGGAGGAAGCCATTACCTTAAATACCATCCATCTTCAGGTAAGGACACAGGAGGATGTTGGGGGCAGTGGTTTGGGACTTCCAAGGGGAAGAAGGCAATTCACATGAAGTTAGAGAAGCAAATGTTTGGTAAACAAATGTTTGCTAGGCCATCTATAGACAATGTGATGAGAGACAGAGAGAGAACTGATAAAAATGGGCTCAGCAAGGTTCCTCCCAGTCTACCACATCTATAGTCATCTGTGACGACAGCTCCTTCCTGGGACAGGCCTTCTATCTTAAATTCTTTTGGGCAGTTAGGGGAAAGGTCAAAATTTCTTTTTGAGTCTTTTTAAAAAAAATAATCAAGCCAAAGAGACACATTTTGGAGTGGCAAATTCTGATCTCCCACAGGATATTCAAAGTAGCATTATTTAAAACAAAGACAAGAAGAAAACAAGAAAGTGATGTAACATAGGGAAATGTTTAAAATATTTCTGGAATATTTTTGCAATATAATACCATGCCTATATTAAAAAATATACGTGTGAATATAGTTAATGGTAGCAAAAGATATCTGTGATATGCTAAAAAAAAAAAAAGTAGATTTAAGAAAAGTATATCTAGTGTTGTTACACAGCTAGATATCTTTACTATGTAGGTTTAGCCAGAAAAAAAAAAAGATTGGGAAGATTAAAAACTTTTAGCAGCAATTATGACTGAGATGTTAATTTTTAATTTATATCACATGCTCACTTTTATTTGGGCTCACACTTATTTTATTCATTTTCTATAATGAACATACGTAACTTTAATAACAATTTTAAGAGTATTAAACTGGCAAAGCAATTGCATTTCTCTAACATTAGTACTTCAAAGTTTTGTATTTAACGATGTATTGCAGGTAGAGGGATGCAACCATCTCTTTTAAACTGTTTTCCTCCTAGTAAACTTTTTCTTTTCTCTGTGGTTCCAAGCCTTAAAGATTTTAGCTTTGTTAGATAGAAAATAGTTGATTTCTTTTCTTTATTCAGGAAAGCATATAAATAACCCCTCCAAAATTAAAATCTCTTCGTTGTCACTATTTTTAATGCAATAACAGGTAATGTGTTATATTTACAAATATATATGTATCTGTTATGAAGAGCTTTTTGTAATTTCAGAGTTATAAACATCAGTTATCTATATGATATCCCTGTGAAATAAATAGATAAATAAATAATAAATTGGTAAAAAGTAATAAATATATAAATAGATTTGTAAAAAACATTTTTTTGTTGAAGACAGAGTCACAATTCCAACTGAAAATAACCCTATGCATTGATACTATATATTATATATTTAAAAATGTATTTGGAAACTAAACATTTGCTATCATTACAGTGATCATATTCTTTTTCATTATCTTGTATGCATCTTCCAGTATTCTAATTCTGATAGAGACAATGCTATAGTTGTATTAACACTTTAAAATTTAGAACAAATAATGAAAGATTAGTTTTCCTTATCCTTCATCAATTCTGTGAAGCATGGAACTTGTCAATTATTCTATCTCATTTCTCTAATACAAAAATTTCAAAATTCTATTCCTAGGAATATATGAGTAGGCCTTACTAGAATTATATCACTCAGCAATTGATAGAATTCATTTAAAAAAAACAGTTCATTAAATGTTCCTTTGAAATATTTGACTTCTTTAGACATCAAAAACTGTCCACGGACAGTCAATCCAAAAATAACAAAGCAATGATTTTATTGAATTTTTGGTGATTAAATATACATATATATACATGTAGTGGTATTGGATCATCCTCATTATTATAAACATTGAAGAGAAGTCAAAATTTTCAATTGAATCTTATTTTGTTTTAGGAAGATTAGCCCTGAGCTAATATCTGTCACCAATCCTCCTCTTTTTGCTGAGTAAGACTCGCCCTGAGCTAACATTCGTGCCCATCTTCCTCTATTTTATATGTGGGATGCCTACCACAGCATGGCTTTTGCCGAGCAGTGCCATGTCGGTACTCAGGATCCGAACCAGTGAACCCCGGGCTGCCAAGAAGTGGAACGTGCAAACTTAACCGCTGCACCACCAGGCCAGGCCCTGAATTGAATCTTCTTAATGAATTTATATTTATAATTATAACTAAACTATTCAGTTAAATATGGCTATTTCTACCTTTTGGGTAACATCTAATTAATTGGTAACAACTATGTAAATGACTACATTTCCCAGTGCCCATCATCATGTTCAGCAATATCTATTAGAATTATTTTGTTACATACCAGGTCAGGGAAGATTGGAAAGCATATTTAAATAATTAGAAGATATGCAAGAGTGGGGTCGGCCCGGTGCCTCAGTGGTTAAGTTCTCATGTTCCGCTTCTCAGTGGCCCGGGGTTCGCCGATTTGGATCCCGGGTACGTACATGGCACTTCTTGGCACGCCATGCTGTGGTAGGTGTCCCACATATAAAAAAGTAGAGGGAGATGGGCACAGATGTCAGCTCAGGGCCAGGCTTCCTCAGCAAAAAAGAGGAGGGCTGGCAGTAGTTAGTGCAGGGCTAATCTTCCTCAAAAAAAATAAAATAAAGGGGCTGGCCCCGTGGCCAAGTGGTTAAGTTCGCGTGCTCCGCTGCAGGCGGCCCAGTGTTTCGTTAGTTCGAATCCTGGGCGCGGACATGGCACTGCTCATCAAGCCACGCTGAGGCGGCGTCCTGCATGCCACAACTAGAGGAACCCACAATGGAGAATGTGGGACTGTGTACCGGGGGGCTTTGGGGAGAAAAAGGAAAAAATAAAAAATCTTAAAAAAATAAAATAAAATAAAATATGCAAGAGTAAGTTTGATATTATTTCATGAAAGTAGATTCCTCCAGATAATGTTTTCACTAGCACCTTGATTCAAAATAATATTCTAGTAGTATACACCACTGTAAAACATTACAAGGAAACCTTTCATAAGAAATTCTTAAGTGAGTTAAATGTTTTGTATGCTGCCACAGTTTCTAGGCCCAATAATTTGTAGTTTTAAAAAAAGCTTCTATTTAAAAACTAACATTCTTCTCTTTGATCCACTACCAACAGTAAAAAGCCTGATTGTTAAGCTCCAATGTACTGGAGCAGAGAGAGAGAAAGAATAGACTGTAGAAAAATAAATTAATAATGGAATTATCATGTAAAAATAAATGGTCTCTATATTGATGTCATCACACAAGTGTAACACAAGCAATGCATAAAACTAAATGATACATGATGTGATGTATCATTCAAACTTGTTGAAAAATTTAGGGCTGCTGTTAAATTTTATGTAGTAATTTCAAACACAACAGGAAGAGTATGTTGGTGTAGAAAGTATTTACCTCAACATAACAAAGGCCTTACGTGACAAGGCCCAGGTAACATCATACTCAATGGTAAAAAAACGAGAATTTTCCTCTAAGATCAGGAATGAGACTAGGATGTCCACTCTATCCACAGGAATTCAACATAGTATTGGAAGTCCCAGCCAGAGTAATTGGGTAAGTGAAACATATAAAAGGTCCCCAAATTGGAAAAAAAAGAATTAAATGATCTCTGTTTGAAGATGACATGATTTTATATGTAGAAAAGCCCAGACTCCATAAAAAAAACAAACACGCACACACACACACACAAAATTTGGAATGAATAAACGAAACCAGTAAAGCAGCAGGATACAAAATCAACATACAAAAATCGATTGTGTTTCTATATACTAACAACAAACTAACCCCAAAAGATATTATTAAAAATTCCCATTTACAATAGCATGAAAAAGACTAAAATACTTAGGAATAAACTTAACCAAGGAGGTGAAAGACATGTATCCTGAAAACTACAAATCATTGCTGAAAGAAATTAAAGACACAAATAAATGGAAAGATATCCGAGCTCATGAACTGGAAGACGTGATATTGTTAAAATGTCCATACTACCCAAAGTGAACTACAGATTCAGTGCAATCCCTATCAAAATCCCAGGGCATTTTTTTAATGAAAAAAAAGCAATCTTAAAACTTATGTGGAACCACAAAAGACCCAAATAGCCAAAGAAATCTTGAGAAATAACAAAACTGGAGGCACCACACTTTCTGATTTCAAAGTACGCTACAAAGCGACAGTAATGAAAACAGTATGTTAGTGCTATAAAAACAGACATATAGACCAATGGAATAGAACAGAGAGTTCAGAAAAAAAGCCCCACACATATATGGTCAGCTGATCTTTGACAAGGACACCAAGAATATGCAATGAAGAAAGGATAATATCTTCAACAAACAGTGCCGAAAAACTGGGTATCTACATGCAAAAGAATGAAATTGGACCCTTATCTTTCACTTTACACAAAAATCATCTAAAAATGGAATAACAATTTAAATGTAAGACTTGAAACTATAAACCCCTAAAAGAATACTTAAGGGGAAAACTTTATGACATTGGTCTTGTCAATGATTTTTTGGATCTGACACCAAAAGCAAAAATAGACAAGTGTGATTACATCAAACTAAAAAGATTTTGCATAGCAAAGGAAATAATCAAAGTAAAAAGGCAAGCTATGGAATGGGAGAATATATTTGCAAACCATATCTTCAATAAGAGGTTAACATCCAAAATATACACATAACTTCTACAACTCAATAGCCAAAAAACACAAAAAACAAACTGAGAAATGGTTAAAGGACTTGAATAGCTATTTCTCCAAAAAAGACATACAAATGACCATCAGGTACATGAAAAAATGCTCAACATCTCTAATCATCAGGGAAATGCAAATCAAAATCAGAATGAGATATCACCTCACACCCGTTAGGATGGATATTATCAAAAAAAGAAACAAAAGATAAGTATTGGCAATGATGTGGAAAAATTGGAATTCTTTTATAATCCTTTTAATCCTTTATAACAGTATAAATGTTGCAGCCACTATGGAAAACAGAGTGGAAGTTCCTTAAAAAATTAAAAGTAGAACTACCATATGATCTAGCAATTCCACTTCTGGGTATTTATCCAAAAGTATTGAAATCTGGATCTCGAAGAGCTATCTGCACTCACAGCTTCAGAGCAGCATTATTCACAATAGCCAAGATGTAGAAACAAACTAAATGTCCAGTGACGGACGCATGGGTAAAGAAAATGTAGTATACACATACGATGGAATATTATTCACCTTTAAAAAAGAAGGTAATCCCACCATGTGCAACAACATAGGTGAACCTGGAAAACATTACGCTAAGGGAAATAAAACAGTCACAGAAGGACAAGTACTGAATGACTCCACTTACATGAGGTACCTAAAATAGTCAAATTCACAGAAGCAGAGAGTAGAATGGTGGTTGCCAGGGGCTAGAGGGAGGGAGAAATTGGTAGTTGCTGTTCAATGGATATAAATTTTGCTGTGCAAGATGAATAAACTGTAGAGGTCTGCTGTACAACATTGTGCATATAGTTAACAATATTGTACTGCGCACTTAAAATTTATTATGAGGGTAGTTCTCTTTTAAGTGTTCTTATCACAATAAAAACAATTAAAAGTTAAAAAGTTTGAAAAAGTAATGCATTGATATTGGTTCATTAGTTGTCACAAATATGACACAGTAATATAATACATTAACAGAGAGAAACTTGGTTAGGGGTATTTTGGAACTCTGTACCATCTTTGGAACTTTTCTGTAAATATAAAAGCATTATAAAATTAAAAGTTTATTTAAAATGAACAAAACTCCCCAAGTATAAATAGTTTTAATGTTATGATTGAGGAATTTTTAATATTTTAACATTCCACTATATAAAAATTGAAAACATTTAAAAAATCTAAAATACAAGATTTGGGCTAACAAAATGAGTATTTTATTTTGAACATAGAGAATAGGTATGTCTTTTCTCCATCAAAACAAAGTCAAACAGAATACTTCAGAGACTTCTGTCTTTAAGTACTGAGGTTAATGGAAGCTTAATTACAATATCCCAGAAAGTGAGTGATGGGCTATTGCTATTCTTATATAAGGTGTATGTCTGTACATTTCAGTAAAATAAGCAAATAAGCAAAGGATTGTATTTCTATGTAATTGAAATCAAAATGAAAATTATTAAAAAATAAAAAGGGAGAAAAATCCAAACTCAATCACCCAAACTAACAGTGCCTTCTAAGATCCACTTCTGAAATCTAAGAAATGTTCAGTTCTTAGAAGACAAGCTAATTCACTGATTAACGGTTAGGTGACTCTGGATCTACAAAATCCATCATATTTAAACAAGAAAGCCATAGGACTTCACTTTGTCCTGTGGAATGAATATACTTAAAACTTAACATTTTAATACAGGATTTAAATGTCTTGAACAACCTCAGTGTAGAAAAGTGACATATAACTGAAGAACAGGGGGGCATGTTGACATTTTAAATAACTTAAATCTAAATATTAGCATACATATTTTAAATTTCAAATGTCTTTCATTTTCAGCATCGACATTGCAGCAGGCCTGGGAGGTTGAATTAGCTGGTTCTACCATCTACTGCCAGCTCTGCAACTTACTAGCTGGGAGTGAGGACACTGAATCACCTCCAAAATTCCCCAGCTACCAGTGGTTGAGTTAATAGTTAAGGGCCATCTCCTCTAGATCTTAATCCGGAGGGCTTTTCACTGTAACATTTACTTTATGGGGGGAAAAAACCCTCTGAAAAATCTATGGAGAGTTTTGTTCTAGCTGATATAAAAGAGCCTAATAGTAATTTTGAGCACAAATTAAGATTTCGATTGTATTTAGGTGGGCTTCAAAATACGTTTCAACTGAAAATACGTTTTGTTATTTTAGCCTAGAAGGCTTAAACAAAGAAACCAACAAAACAGCAACAGCTTTCAAAAATCAAGATAAAACATGTTTTATGACACCTTTTATGAACTAAAATTGATGTTTCCATTTGTTCCCGTGACCCTCAATTACTGATATAAAAAGTGTGTATTAGTAATACCAGTAACCATTCATACTTACCGAATGTTAATATATTTTCAAGAATTTGAGTTTCATGATAACTCTTTGTAGTGGGCTCAAATATTTTCCCATGATACAGATGAGAAATTGAAGAAGCCACAGATCATTCAAATAAATTTCCTAAGATTACAGTTGATAAATGTCACCCTCTATATTCAAATACAGTGTGACTATAGAGGTCTCCCGGGCTTTGGTGCTATATGAAATGAAATCCTAAAACTATGACATAGGATGTATACTTTATAGTGAAAGAATTGCACAATTCTTTCATTCATTATTATACTTATTGATTCCCTTTTTATATAATACTAGAGATAAAAAGAGGAATAAGGAAAAGTTTATCACTGCACAGTAGTCTGTAAGCTTAAAATCACAACTTTCAATATTTAACAGGCAATTTTCCCAGTCATTTTTAAGGAAGAAAACATTTTAGATATGTTTCTTTGTAAATATTGTAGCAAGTTACTATAGTTACTACAATTAATTGTGATTCTACCATTATCTTCAATATTAAATATTAAGTCTGTGCCTTGGTTCAGCTGTTTTTATCTTTCCTCACTGTCCTGTCTGGACCTTGTAAGACTCTGTGCACCAACATCTGCCCATTAGTCTCATTAAAATAAGAATAAATGATGGAACTACTGTATCATAAACAAATAAAAATGAAATAAAATAAAGATCTAGTTTTGAAAAAATATATATGACTTTTGACTTTGAGGAAACACTTTATTCATATTTATAGAACACTCCTAAGGGTTTGTCAAAGAGCTGTAAACTTCTGCGAAATAATACAGAAACATTTATATGCAGGAATACAATTGTGAAATTTGTACGTAGTTAGCATAAATAATTTTCACATGAACATTAATGAAGTCTTAAGTCCATATTCTGGAAGCCTCTCCAATTTTCAAAAAGCTCTATTTAAATATTCTTGGCTTCCCTGGTTTGATTTAGAGTCTGCAGGACGGCTATGCTCCAAGTCAATAACATAACAACATAAAGGAGCTCAGTAGTGTACTGTGTAAACCAGGTGCCTAATTAAGTCTGTGTTTTGGTTCTGCTGTTTTGATCTTTCCTCACTGTCTTGTATAGACCCTGCAAGACTCTGTGCAGCAACATCTGCCCATTAGTCCCTGAATCTGTCCTGCCATTTAATGAACCTTCTCATCTTCTTAGTGTTGTCTCTGTATTTGACTAAAGCATTCCTGATACCTAAGTAAACATCATCTTATACTGAACAACCACTATCCCTCTCCACTCACAAATACACTGACACTCACATATAATGGAGCAAAAAAATGATTGAGGGTTTTCTCAGGCCAAATTTCTAATAATCTCCTAATTTGGTGTTGGAGGAAATTTTACAAAAAGAAAAGTTTCTTTGAAAGCACCTCATTTAAGAGCATCCAAAAACCAACTGGAATTCACAAACTAAGAGGGTATCAATTTCTCAGGAATAATGGTTGCAGCTGATTATGTTGATTATACTTAAAGGACAATTGAAACAGAGTTGATATGAGTGGTCATTGACTTAGAGAAGACCTGCTCTTTGTCCTTGTGTTCAGAAGGAGAAAACAGTTGCAGTTTAATTAAAATGAACAAGTCATCAGTTAGAGATAAGTAACAGAGAGCCTCATATTAAAATGAATTGAAGGTATCAAATATATATTAAGCAAAAAAGTGTTAAAATTTTCATCCCAATGACCATAGCATGCTAACACATCCAAAATATATATCTTGAACAAACCCTTTCATTGTTGTACTGTATTTTAGTAAGAGCTGCATTTACAGTCAGGATAATAATGCTTTGTTAATTTATCAAAATGTATGAAATATATGCTACATTATGTGTCCCTACTTCTATCACTGTATTTGATGTGCATAGTCAAAATATTTTAATGACTTAAATTTATTTTGTAATTTTAAAGTAGTCTACCTAATATTACTCGGCCAAGTAATGACTCCTCAATAAATATTGACTGACTAAAGAGGGCATTTGTTACAAAAGATGCATGTCCTCTGTTCACAGACTCACAGCCACTGTTACATACACAAACACACCCACAATATGATAGAATTAAAAAGAAAAATAAAGCAGCACGAAAATGCTAAAGCACATCTTCAAGATCATCAACAACAGTAAAACCAGACTTGTTTTTTACTTTCCTATAAGGAGATCAAGGCAAAGAGTAGAAAGAAAAAAAAAAATAACCTACAGTAGCCAAGACTCAACTCATAAGGGTTTTATAAACCAAAGCCAACAACATGAATTGTTCTTGGAAGCAAATGTACAATCATAGCCAGTCTTGGAGCATGGATATTACTTTCAACATATGGCAGATTTGTTCAGGCATATGGTAGACCAGTTTATACTTGTGCAAACTTCCTCCTCTCCTCTCCATCATTTCCTATGGGAGAGTGTGTTTCTCGGGTTAACAAAGCAATGGAAATCTGACATATACTATAAGAGACTCGTATGTTCAAACCAGACTAGCAAGCATAGGGCTGGACATGATTCTAGGCCTCACGGGAAAGATCAGGTGGCTATAGTGTTTAGAGGCTAGAGCATTATAGATTTAAGAAAATCCTAGTATTTTACCTTTAGTGAATAGCATACATTATGCTTCTTTTGGGTTTTTAGGATCCTAGGAATAGCTTCCCTTTAAACTAGCAATTAATCTGGGGTCCACAGAAGCACAAGGTCTCCATGGATAGAATTCAGGGGATTCCCTAAAGTTGGATGGAAAAATATGTTCACTAGGCCTAACTGAAATTGATCTTTTCCTTTTAGTAGTAGTATTAGCAGTAACTATGATTTGTAACAATAGAAGTCCCCGATATCATTATATCATGTTATAGTTGTCATAGATCTCTTAAAATGTCTTTTATGGTTATAATGACTTAAAATTGCTATAATTATTAGAGATTCCAATAGATATTGTTATGAAAAGCATTAAAAAAGAAATGTACATAGCCTTATATCATAAATTTAATATTTTGATGAATTCATTTTAAATGGTTCCATTATAATCCTATATATTTAATAATGTTATTCTGAGATACCATATATACACATTACCAGAAGTCCACAGAGTTTGTGACATTTGAAAGATTAAGGACCCCAACTTTAAATACCTCAAAAAACTCTAAGAGTTCCAAAAGGGTGTAGACAACCATATCTGACAACAGGCTAGATATGGCCCTTAATGCAAGATTTTGCTTAGTTTGAAATGCAAAATTTGACAATGATTTGGAATAATAATACTGTTAATGATGTATCAGAGATTCAAGTGTCAGCTACTTTGCCACTATCTGTGGAATTTAAATGTTTCCAGGTATGTTGGAGAACTGGAAAGTACTTCCAAGAAGCAGTCTAATTGTGTAAGGGACCAAAGAAAGGGGTAAATTTACAGGCGGTGCTCTAAAAATTGAAATGGAACATTTTTATAAAAGTGTCAGCATGCACCCAATGGACCTATGCAGACTTGCAAGAACACATACACAAATTCACGTCCAAGACTTTTAATCCCCTATCCATCCAAATGTGAATATCTGGCCACTTTCACAGGAATCATTTCTGGGTCAATCCCTAAAGCAATGCTTCATCTACATCTAATTTTCACATATCCTTGACAGTTTAAGCTATAAAATTGACATCCTAATCTTAAAGTTCTATACATAAAATTGACACTTGAATCTTATTAAAATTGACATTCTATTCTGCTGAACTGGCAGTTTAAGTCGTCAGGAAAATGCCAATTGGCTTTAAGTTTTGGGTTTTTTTAAAGTTATTTCATGCATAGGTCATTTGAGGAAATTTTTCTTACCAAAACGTTTTGGTAAATTGTTTTTCCATAAATTTGTTTGTTTCTGTCTCAGTGACGAGTAGATATGACTGTGTTCAGAGGGAATGATAGCTGTGCTCTGCATGGGCAATAGTGTCCAGAAGAATTTTCAAAATTTTCAGAACAAAGCCACAGAGAAACTGGCTAACCATGATAATAATTGTCTTAGTCTAGGTTCACTGGACAACAGAGCCTGTGGTGAAGCTAATTTGGGAGTTTGAAAAGCAGGAGTACAAGAAAGGTGAGACAGGGAAGAGGGAGAGTAAATATTGAGGGTACCAAATGTCAATTCTAAAGAAAGCAAAGACTGAGAGACCAAGTAGAAAGCTGTAGATCACAGATTTCAGGAGGAAACGAAGTTGCATAAATGAAAATTGGAGTAAAATCTATCAAGGCAGCCAAGATGTGAGGGGCCAAGGTCCAGAGATGAGAGAACCTAGAAAAGTAAATACAACACAACTTCGGCAAATTCTAAAACCCAAAGTATGATAAATATAAATAAAATAAATAAAGTCTCAAATAAGTATATCAAAATTGTTTTTTTTTTTTTTTTGCTGAGGAAGATTCTCCCTGAGCTAACATTGTTGCCAATCTTCCTCTATTTTGTATGTGGGACACCACCACAGCATGGCTGCCAATGAGTGGTGTAGGTCTGCACCCAAGAACCAAACCTGGGCTGCCAAAGCAGAATATGCTGAACTTAACCACTAGGTCACAGGGTCGCACCCAAGTATATCATAGTTTACTGATGAAAATCAAATATAAAGAGGAAATCTTGAAGAAGGCAGATGAAAAGATATAGTACCTTCAAATAAACAATAAGATTGAGAGTTGATTTTTCAACAGAAATTATGAAAGCCATGAAACAATGGAATGCCATTTTAAAAAGAGAAATAACTGCTAATCTAAAATTCTATATCCATTTAAAAATTCTTCCACAATGAAGACAAAATTTAGATTGAGATAAATAAAAGAAATGGGAGAGCTCATGATCAGCAGAACTGCACTATAATATATGCAAATTGACTTCTTCAAGCAGAAGGAAAATCATCCGAGGTAGAAGGCTTTGTTCCTGGAAATGCAGGAACAAAGGAAGAAAACTGCAAAGGATTAATAGATATTTTCATATAAATTAATATAGGATATTATAAACAACGCTCATTATGTCTTATGGCATTAAATATGTGTAAAATTAAAATATACAACAATAGTGCAAAAGGTGAGAAGGCAGTAAATATAGATATAATGTTCAAACTTTCTAATATTATCTGGAAATTTAAAAAGTACTAAATTATAGTCAACTGTAATATGTCACCAAAATATTAATAGTGATAAAGGGATAACTAACAAGCTAAAAGGAAGGGGGGACTGAATAAAAAACAAACAAACAAAAATCCCCATCTTTCCATACGTGGGAAAAAAGGAGAAAAAAATGGACTAAATAATATCACTAGTGAAAAAAATTGTAAAAATAACTTTTTAAGTCAAAATCCAACCATATCAGGAGAATGAGAAGATAACCCACAGGTGGAAAAAAAAAATTTGCAAAGGACACATCTATTATCTAAAATATAAAGAGAACTCTTAAAACTCAACAATAAGAAAACATACAACAAGATTAATAAATGAGCCAAAGACCTCAACAGACACCTCATCAAAGAAGATATACAGATGGCATATAAGCCTATGAAAAGATGCTCCACATCATATGTTGTCAGGGAAATGAAAATTAAAACAATAATGAAATACCCCTACACACCTATTAGAATGGCCAAAATCCAAAACACTGACAATACCAAATGCTGGTGAAGATGTGGAGCAACAGGAATTCTCACTCATTGCTGATAGGAATGCAAAATGGTTATAGTCACTTTGGAAAGACAGTTTGGCAGTTTCTTACAAAACTAAATATACTCTTACCATACAATCCAGCAATCACACTCCTTGGTATTTACCTAAAGGAGCTGAAAGTTTATGTCTACACAAAAACCTGCACATGGATGTTTATAGCAGCTTTATTCACTTGGAAGCAATCAAGATGTCCTTCAGTAGGTGAATGGATAAGGAAACTGTGGTACATCCAAACAGTGGAACATTATTCAATGCTAAAAAGAAATGAGATAGCAAGCCAAGAAAAGATATGGAGAAACGTTTGATGTGTATTAGTAAGTGAAAGGAGTCAATCTGAGAAGCCTACATAGTTTATAATTCCAACTATATGGCATTCCGGAAAAGGCAAAACTGTAGAGAGAGTAAAAAGATTAGTAGTTGCCAGGGGTTGTGGGGGAGGGATGAATAGACAGATAACAGAGAAATTTTAGGGAAGTGAAGATACACTGTATAATACCATAATGGTGGATGTATGTCATTACACATTTGTCCAAACCCATAGAAGGTGCAACACCAAGAGTGAACTGTAATGTAAACTACAGACTTTAGGTGATTATGATGCCTCAGTGTAGGATCATCCTTGGTAAACACTGTACCATTCTGGTGAGTGATGTTAATGATGAGGAGGCTACATATGTGTTGGGGTAGGGATTATAAGGAAAATCTCTGTACCTTCCCCTCAATTTTTCTGTGCATCTAAAACTGCTTTAAAAAATAAAATCTTAATTTAAAAAAGTAGTTATATAAAAATTGGAAGTAAAAGAGTACAAGAAGATTAACTACTTAAACACTATTCAAAAGAAAGTTGATGTGACAATATTTAGATCAAAGTAGACTTCAAGGCAAGACTCACTACTAGAGGCAAAGAGGGACTTTCTGCAATGATAGAAGAGTCATTCTATCAGGAGATACGGTTCTAAATATATATGAATCTAATAGCATAGATTCAAAATAGGTAAAGCAAAAACTGACAGAAAGAGAAATAAACCAATCAACATGCATAGTGACAGTTTTCAATGCACCTTTTGCAGTCATTGATAAAGTAGACAAAAAATTAGTAAGGATGCAGAACAAGATTAATAGTTCTTACTCAGTAGACATATATAAAATTCTATAACCAACAACTTCTTGAATATATATTGTTTGAAGCACTCTTGGAACATATACTCAAATTGACCATATTCTGGGTCATAAAGCAAACCTCAAAAATTTTGAAAGGATTGACATAGTTTGAGTATTTTCTCTGACAACAGTAGAATAAAACCAATAACAAAAGCAATGATAAAGCAAGGCTATCCCTAAATGTTTGTAAATTAGGTAATATACTCCTAAATAATCCAGGGGTGAAGAAGAATCGTAATCATACTTAGAAAATATTTTAACCAAATGACAATAAAAACATGACATAGAAAGTCATGAGGAATGTAGCTAAAGCTGTTCTCAGAGAGTAGCTATAGCCTTAAATTCATATATTTCAAGTGAAAAAATGTGGAAATTCATTGATTCAATCTTCTGTCTACAAATGAACCCAAACAAACCAAAAACTAAACCCATAGAGTTAAGAAAACAGATAATATACATAATAAATTAATAAAATAGAAATCAACATACAATAGAATCAACAAAATCAAAATTTGGATCTTTAGAAATACTCAGAAATTTGTAAACTCTCAGAAGTATGATGATAAAAAAAGACAAAAGGCACCAATTACCGTTATTAGGAATCACTGGCACATCACTACATACTCTATAGAGACACTTAACAATAAGATAATCTTACGAACAACTGTATGTCATTAAATTTGAAATTTTAGATGAAATGAAATGTATACATTCACCGAAAAACACAAATTACCCAACTTGGCAAAGAGAAAAACCCCAACATTCTGAAAAAATAATAGTTGTATACACACATATAATTATCTATTTGTATTAAAAATGAATCCATAATTTAAAGCACTCTTTCTAATAAAATTTCAGGATGAGATAGCCACATCACTGCCCTCTTCTAAACAGGAATTACAAACAAGTTTTTTTTATTGCAAGGATGTAAGATTGTCTCAATATTGGAAGATCAGTCAATATAATTCACCACATTAACAGAATATAGGAGAAAAATCAAATGATCTTTTCAGGTACAGAAAAGAAATTTTCAACTGATAATAATAAATCTCAGCAAACTAAGAATAGAAGGGAACTTGTTCAATCTGATAAAGGTTATTTATCAGAATAACGGCATCTGTAATCCCATGCTTGCTTAATATTAAAGTGGAGAGGCTGAAAGAGCTGTCCCTTTATTGAAACTGGTAACTCATGCCCTGGATGGAGGATAAGGCAGGTAATTGGGCCAATCACCTTGGACCGTCTTGGATAGAAAAACAATTACCCTAGAGAAAGTAGAAACATAAGCCTGTGCTGTGCATAGGAGTGGGTTTGCATTCACACCAATCTCTGAGGGTAGGAAATCAAAGTTAAGGAATTAACATAATCGGTCAAACATTGTTGGCATATACACAGATAACCAAAAACTGCTGCACTGGAATGCTCCCACAGTCAAGGGCAAGAAGAAATATCAGAGAAAAATAAAAATCCAACCAAAGTGTGCAGTAAAAATTGATAAAGCATTTAGGGAAGCTAAGCCATTATAAAAGTTGGAAGACTGAATACTCTGAAGAAGTAGAGATAATAGATCAGTCAGAATGGCACTTTAAGATAAGTGTGTCTAAATTCAAAGAAGCTAACTTTATGTTGATAAGTGACTGGAGATATAAATTATGGTACATTTGTTCAATGGGACTATATGTTGTGTTTAAACAAAGCAGCTCTATATTTTGTGAAATGAAATACTTTTTTTTTTTTTTGAGGAAGATTAGCCCTGAGCTAACTGCTACCAATCCTCCTCTTTTTGCTGAAGAAGACTGGCCCTGAGCTAACATCCGTTCTGTGCCCATCTTCCTTTACTTTCTATGTGGGACACCTACCACAGCATGGCTTGACAAGCGATGCCATGTCTGCACCCAGGATCCGAACTGGCGAACCCCAAGCCGCTGAAGCAGAACGTATGCACTTAACCGCTGTGCCACCGGGCCGGCCCCTGAAATACTTTCTCAGATAAAGTTTTGGGACAAAAAGAAAGGTGCAGAGGAGTGTTTCTAGTATGCCATCTTTTCTCAGAGAGGAATATGAACATATATTGGGAACGTTGATCATGTCTTTGGAAGACAACGAAAGACACTGTGAACAGTGTTTGCCTCAATAGAAGGGAACTGAGTGGCCAGGCAATAGGAGTGGGAGGGAAACCATTTGTACAGCTGCTGTATCTTTTGAATTTAATTTCTTGTTTATGTATTATCAAGTACAAAAAAATTAAAAATCATTAAAAATTAAATAAAATGTAAAATACTGAGAGAAAGGATGGTTATAAAACCAATCAATGGTAGAGAAACAGGATAAAACAAGAGTCAGATTTTAATTTGTGTGTACCTATGTGCTCAAATGGGTTTCTCAGAATCATCCTTTAATAGTTGATATGAAAGGCTTGGGGTTAGGGGAGTGTTTTGAGCTAGTTACTGCCTAATTCTCCTGGGAGCTCTGAAAGCAAGGATAAGTACTGTCTCATACAAACCTTAGCTAACCATAGAGACAATGTTTGCAGAACGGAGCAATTTTGAAAGCAAACTCTCCCATTCCTCCCTTCACCTAAAAGGTAACTGATACACCATGTCGTTTCCCATTGATTCTTCTATGTCTCCAGGGGCCTTGGGGCATCCTAAAAATTAGTATTACCAGTTTGAGTTATTAGAGAAATAATTTCCAACCTCCTTCAAGTTTATACTAAGAAGGCATACTGGGAGACGAAGGAATTTCACGCAGCATTTCCCTGTGTTCCATACACATTCCCCAACCTTCTTTCTCTTTTTTTCTGTTAGCTGAGGCTGGTCTGGTATTTTTCTCATTGCCAAGTCCCTTCTCTGTTCCCTCATAACTACTGTCTGAAAATCTAAGGATAATTATGAAATAGCTATAAACAGAAAAATTATAAATAGGCCATTCTCAGGACCGAGTTTGGATTGTGATGAGATTTGGCAGATGGAAGGAAGAAAGATCAGATAGTAGACCTGCTGCCCACGAATTTCATTACATCTTAGTTTTCATTTTGAAACTGCTTCATGAGGCAACAGATCCAAAGTTTCAAGATATCAAACAGAGTACCCTTGTGTACTATTGGCGGGAATGTAAATTGGTGCAGCCACTATGCAAAACAATATAGAGGTTCCTCAAAAAATTAAAAATAGAACTACCATATGATCCAGCAATTCCACATCTGGGTATATATTCAAAAGAATTTAAATCTAAATCTTCAAGAGATATCTACACTCCCAGGTTCATTGCTGTATTATTCATAATAGCCAAGAGGTGGAAACAACATAACTGTCCATCAAGGGATGAGTGCATAAAGAAAACATGGTATATATATATACAATGGAATATTATTCAGTATTTAAAAAAGAAGGAAATGCTACCATTTGCAGTAACACGGATGGACCTGGAAGACATTATGCTAAGCAAAATAAGACAGCCGTAGAAGGACAAATACTGTATAAGACCACTTATATGAGGTATCCAGAATAGTCAAACTCACAGAAACATTGGTGCATTTTCAAATATGAAAGTCCATTATGTTTGCCCATGGGGAATTTCAAAGTCAAAGCAAAGGTTGGTGTGCTGCTGCCCTATAGACCAGAATTTCCTTGAGCAGATTTTGGGTACGACTATTCCTTCAGACTGCAATTCAAGTGTTAGCAGGGGGTTGACTCCTGTCAGAAAAAAGAGAGAGCTTGAGCAGAGTCCACACATTGTCATTGCAATCTGTGCTAGTCAATGGCAGCTTAAACAGTGCCACTGCAGCCGCTGAAGAAAAAAGGTTTGACTTCAAGTTACTCCTAAACATAATCATTACTATGCGAGTAAAATGTTTTGGTAGTTAATTAATATCAAGCAATTCTTGTGAAGGTTTTTTTGACACAAGGACGTTTTATTTCTTTTATTTCTTTTTAATTTAAACCACAACAAAAAATGTCTAAATTTTACTAAGTGCTTACCAGGTGTCGCTTTTCTGAATATTCTATATGCATTACTTCATTAACTTTTAATAATAACACACAGGAAGCACTATTATTAGCATCATTTTACAGGTGACAAAACTGATCATAGGAGAAATTAAGGAACTTGCCCAGTTACATAGACAATTAGTAGCAAACCAGGAACACCAGACTACATAATCCCAAAATTATAATTTTTCTAGGACAGCACACCACTTTGCCAGACAAATACTTTCTCACCGCTGTATATCGTTGATTTCATTTAATTAGGTGAATTTCATTTGACAGTGGGATGAAAATAAGATTAGAAGGATCAAGAAACACTATTTAAAATACTGGGAATACTTTATGACACATATCCTAATCTTTAACTGTTTATATTGGCTTGAATTTTATGTGTTTGTATATGTATTTGTTTATCTGCTATCTTCTTTACAAATATATAAGCCCTATGAAGAGAAAGAATTTTGTCTGTTCTTCAAAGTATCTCCATTACTTAGAACAGGGACTAGCACATAGTAAATGTGAAATAAATACTTGATGAATGAATGACTTAATGAATGACGAGATAACATATATACTATTATTTCCTTAATTTTATTTTAATTCACATTGTCCATAGCATTTGATACTTTTTCCTGTTTCTACCACAGACATTAGTATGCTAGGAAAGTGCTTTAAGTTTCATAAGCTTTTCCTGAATCATAATAAAATGTTCAAAAACGGCAAATGTTCCTCAAAATTGTGAACTCTACCTTCATCTGTTTCTTCCTGCCCTATTTGCTCTTCCTGGAACTCCACTTTGCAATTTTCAGAGTGAACATCTGGAAGTGGAGAAATTAATGAAAGGTAAGGGAGAACAAAAGACACTTGCACGCTTGCCAGCATACTGGTTCTTAAGAAATTGTGAGAAATGTGCAGTAGAAGAACAGAGTAGAAGGCTGTAGCAGGAGATGGAGAAGTTTTTAGTGAGAGTCAAGTTTAGGCTGTCCAGGAAACTATAAACAGATTGTGAGGAGACCACTAGAAGTGCTTCCTAAAAACTAGCTTTCCATCTATGGCTACGTACGTTGGTCAGCTCAAGCAGATGGGCGTTGCTATTGTAGCAGAAATCTATGTCCATGTGATATTCAACAGTTATTGTAAGAAAAAGGGAATTCTTGCCTTCCGACCTCTGAATTTGTCCAATAGGTGTATTTGTCATTATTTTTGTTATCAAACAGCTAGAGGGTTGGGAGGGGAAATGAACGACTCTCCCAGGCATTCAGCTGAAAGGCATAAGGGAATTTCTCCCAGGCTGCCAGCCCCTGGTAACACAGGTGTTAAGAGTTAATTTCTGGTGTCTGTAAAGCCTACATTCTGGGGGAAAAAACACTTGTCAAGTGTCATTAATTAGAGAAAGCCATTTCTGCAGAGTTCGTGATGGCCATCTGGAGTTTCTTTGACCTTTCTCTTCAAGTTAAGAGTTAGCAGAGGCACAGCCATTAGGCACTTAAAAAACATATTTTCACCATACATTGTTGACCACACACCTGCACTATTAGGCTGTTAAAAAAAATCATAAGGAGTGCAAAATGTTCTCCTACCTTGCCTAGCAGGAACAGAATTGTAAAACAGAAATGCCTGATGGTGTTCAAGGTGACATGCCGTTTTCCAATCATCCCTTTCATGGCGCACTATTGGCACTTAGGTAGTCACCAAAGCAATGTAATTAAAGCATTAAAGTGTCATTTCATTATTTCACCTTTTAGGATCCGATTTATCTGGCAGGTTTTTTAAAAAAACCGGTAGTTTGAAGCTCAAATCTTTTGCAACTCTCAGAACAGATGGCAGAGCCATATTAGCAGTGACACTATATATACACACCAAGTGAACTAGTGCTATTATCTGGTTAAGTGGCTGTCAGCATTTCCATTACAAACCCCGGCTTTCAAGGGTCTATAATTCAGATACTTTAAATAACATCTGGCTGAAACTTGGTGTATAGAAATGATGAGTGTTGAGTAAAAATTAGTATAATTTTGTGAATGCGTGAATGCTTCTGGAAGACTCAGCTTGATCAATCGGGTCTTTTTTTTAGCGATGATTTCCAGTTATCAGTATATTTTGGGATTCTTAGCACGTGCCATTCATTTATTCAGTCAGTCATTCATTTATCAAACATTTATTTCACATTTACCATGTGCCAGGCCATCCTAAGTGGTGGAGATGCTCTGGAGAACAAGTGGACAGAGTTTCCTCTCCTCATAGGGCTTATATATTTGTGAAGAAAATAAAAAATCAATCAATAAATACACAAATAAATCTCAAGCCAGTATGTACAGTTAGGGATTAGAGTATGCTTCATAAAGTATTCTCACTATTCTAAATAGTATATCTTGATCCTTCTAATCTTAGTTCCACTCCACTGTCAAAAAAGTAGCAATAGTAGCAATATCTCCTTTAATATTTATATTGTCTCAATCCATTATAGTTAACAGGAGTAAATGCAAAACCCACCCCAAAATAATTTTAGCTGTCATAGCAGAACAGAATTTTTCTCATCTGACATCGCAAATTTTAAATGCCAAAAAGATACGAAAAATGTGGAAACTGGGCTTTCAAAATAAATCATGTCAGTTTTAAGGTAACTGCTGTTTTATTGCTAGAAGAGGAAGGGGTACTTAGGTTTTGTAGAGCTTGAGGCTTATACAGTTTGGGGAGTTCTCTTTTATGAAAATATATCTTCAGTAACAAATACAAACTTAAGTACAAAAAGTTAATATTTAGAAAAAGAAAGGAAATAAAAAGTTGCAAATTTATGAAAGCTCCTACACACCACAACATCAAAAATCCTAGGTCCCAGGGGCTGGCCCCGTGGCCGAGTGCTTAAGTTCACGCGCTCCGCTGCAGGAGGCCCAGTGTTTCGTTGCTTTGAATCCTGGGTGCGGACATGGCACTGCTCATCAAACCATGATGAGGCAGCGTCCCACATCCCACAACTAGAAGGACCCACAACAAAGAATATACAAGTATGTACCCGGGGGCTTTGGGGAGAAAAAGGAAAAAAATAAAGTCTTTAAAAAAAAAATCCTAGGTCCCAGAGAGAAGCCGATGTAAGTGACAGTTTCTGAAGCTTTACCTTTATGACCTTCACGATAAATTCGTCCCTGAGTAGAGGAATCTCCCTGAGCCACTATGGTGAGTTGACACTAATCTTAAAAGCAAGGAATCTCAAGGAAGTTAGGTGCAAATTTGAAAGAAAAGGAAGACATACTGAATACTGACTGAATTGTAATAAATGAGAACATTTAAGTAACATGAAGGGAACCAGAAGAAATTATACTTGCAAACTTTTATCTGGTGCCTACGATTTTTGTTTCCTTTAAAACCACATACCATTGTCTGAAAACTTCTATTTTCAAGGATAGAGCATTGCTTTCTCTCTACTTGATAAATTAATTTCATGTAGCAAAAGTTGTCAATTCCAGCTGTATTGGGCACACTGAAAGAGAGGATCCTAAGACCATGTTTCATCTTGCTGAAAAAGAGCATTATAATGATGTAAAGGTCATGTGCATATGAGTGATGAGTTATCACGGGTGGCCCACAAATTTTATTTATTAAGGATAAGGATGCAGAGGAAAGAGGGCAGGCTTGGGAGACAGTTTTGAGTCAAATCCATGTTTTCACAATTATTAGATGAGAGTCCTGAGGTAAATTAATTTGTCCCTCTAAATCTCAGTTGTTTTATATACAAAATCGCAATAATAATATCTCCACTATAAGGATGTTTTCAGACTTAAATGAGATTCCTATTCCTAGAGAACCGTGCACAGAGTAGACAGTCAACAAATACTAGCTTCCCCTCCATCTGCACTTACAAGTAGTGGTGAGCTTTGAACACATGTAGTAAAGCAAAATGTGTTATATATAACCAGTCTTCTCTGTGATAACCCACAAACTTCTTTCTGTTCCCAATCTGCTTTCTGGTAGTGTCCAGTCACCATAAGGTGATGTTTACTATGGCACTACCTCTCCGCACTGAATGATAATGTCTTCTACTATAAGAGCTTCCAGGGACTTACTCTATTCTCCTCTTCTAAAAAAAAAAAAAAAAAAACAAAAAGGAACAGGCGTCTCTGTGCATTACAGGATTATTTGTTTATCATGCATAATATCCTGTAGGTATAATGATCATGATTCCTTTGTTCAAAGATATCCCATTAGCCAGCCAATTATGTTGGTGATCTGTTAGTCTCCTTTACAGCCCAAATGTTCCTTCCTCTCCAATTCACATGAACCTTTAAGAACACCATATGTTCAAATTGCTTCCCTCCTTACTCAGTCCCTCTCCTACTATTATCCCCATCTGTGTAACTGCATGCTTTGGGGAATGGATACTTGACTTTTCATTGGTTTCAAATCCAAGTTATTGCCCGGTTTATTTACATGTGCTTTCTTTAATTGCTTTCTTCGGGTATTTAATCTGTTTCATGTTTACCTGACTAAAAATCTTCATTGAAACAGTCTGTTCTGAGAAAATGTGGAAAGTTTCCAAGTTGCCCATCTTACTCCTAGTTTGCATTTCTAAGGATATGACCATTTATGTCTCAACGTGGCTGACAAAACACGTTTGTCTTTGTTCCTGCATTGTTGCAGAATACCTCTCAGAGTCTACATTTCCTACAATTATCTCATCTTTCTTTTATTTATGCCATTTAGCTTAGGTGGGGAAAAGACCTAAAATTTTTTAATTAATTAAGTTTTAATTAATTAAATATCGTTAATAACGACATAATTTAAAGTCAAATAATGGCTATATGGCTGGTGATGGGTTGTTGCCAAAATGATGCAATAATTATTGTTATCACTGAAAGGTTACAGTAAACCTTGAGAATATCTAATTGACTAAATGTTTTCACTAATATCAGTAGTGTTTCAGTATTTGCTTTAAGATTGATTTTGACTGTCTCTTCAAACTGAAATATCCTCATCATATTTATATAACCCTGAAGAACTGGCTGATGTACATAGTAAAGGTGGAATTATCTAAATGGTCACATTGCTTTGGACCAAAATGATATTTTTGGTAACGAGTTTTCTGAAGAGGTCAGGCAGGAGAACTTTTTGCCATTATTCTACAATGGAGGCAGTTTAATAGAACACTTTTGTCCCCGTCCCTACTTTATGAAAGGAGTAAATGATTTCATGAATGATAGTGGATTATTCTTCTGCAGTATATAGCAAGTAATAAGAAGATATGGAAGCATATTGTGAAGCAATTTGGGCCAAGCTTCTTCTTCTTCAGAGCAAAGATTTTGCTTTGTGTTTCAGAACACAAAATTTCTAAGAGCAGAGAACGAAGGACTTTGGAAGGGTTTTCTCAAAGTCAAATACACACTTTAACCTAATTTATGAGTCCCCCATTACCAGATAGAAGTGAAGTACATAGAAGGGGTATTATTTTGCCCATACTTCTCACATTGGAACTTCATAGAGACATCTCTGGGAGTGCCAAACGAACATAAAGCTCGAGAAGTATGATGCATCTTCTGTGGATGTTCATTCTACTTGATATCTTGGGGGGAAGAAAATCAAATAATTTAATTATAATAATTTTTAAACTAATATATATATTATTGAATAGAATCTAAAGTCTCTTTGATCAGACATGGGACCTCAAAAATATTTCAGTCTGGTGGTGAGTTCCTATGTGTAATGACCTGTTGCTGCAAGGGGAACATGGCCATTCTCTGCTGTTCCTAGTGTTGCCTTGGCAGACATGTTTGATAAAGTATAGCCTTATATAATTTGAACTATCATTCCACTGTCTCTCTTAGCAAAGCCTATCCAGAAGGGTTTCTCAGAAGCTAACATGTTTGACCATACAGAAATATTTGTTAATCCATATCCACATACATATACACAACTAAGAGAAGTTGGAAAAACAACCATAGATACTATACACTGCCTTTCCATATCTTATCACTGCCATGGATGTTTGCAAATAAAGCACAGACAGTGATCGTGACCCAGACATATCAAAGAAAAGTGACATCAATTCGTGAAAATATGATTTTTATACCTACTTTATTTGAACTACATATTCGAATTGAGGTGGCACTAACTCTTCATCACTTTACTTATTATGGTAATGAAAGAGTGAGTAATTGGTACCTGAACTGAGATAGTTCTGAAATGATATCATGCATAGGTATTCATAAGGCATGTGGACTAGGTTAAGAGGTTGAATACATAATTACTAATACTTTTTAATAAAATATTTTATTTTCCTGATGAAGCAAAATTACTTTGAGGGACACAACATAATATTATTACACAACAATCCTCATTCATTAGAACCTCAGTCATTGGAAACTAGATAATTTGAACTGTGCTATAGTGAACTGAGCTGGGCTTTTACACTGCTTACCAAGCCAGTAAATATCATGCAAGATTTCAGGATGACTGACTCCTATGAGAGAAGAAACGTCTTTGATATCTTATTGCCATCATGTCAAATAAGAAACAAATGCTAATTATACAATTAATCTTGTCCGATAAAATTATTACTTGGCAATAATTTCAAAATTTTTGTCTTATGTGTTTGAGCTAGAAGTGTAATATTGCATTTCTAAAGCTGGTTATTTGTGCTAATTTAAACTTTTCTCCAATTCACAATTTAATTTTCTAATTTGTCTAAGATATATGTTACATTTACCAAAAACATTCTGACATTTAAATCCATTCATAAGAGATTTGTAGTAATCAGTATCTAGCATTACTATATTTATAGATTCTTGGACCAAACATTTATGTACATGAAGTTGTAGCTTGCTCATTGTCCATGTACACTTACACATAATTTTGATGAATAAAATAAATTAGACAGAAACAAGTAAAAAAGAATATATTTCATAGATATCACTTTTTATTTAGATTTCTCTTGTTATGGACTACATATATGAAATTATTTCTTAAAAGCTTTTGGCATCAGTCCGCTCACACTATTCTCATTCTCTCTCTTCCTTCTCCTCCTCCCCCTCCCCGCTTCTTCCTCCACTTTAAAAGGAAAATAATTTTAAAGATATATATTGCTAAAAAATAAATCAATGAATAACCGAGTAAAATGATCAAACACTTAAGGTGCTTAGGAAAAAAAATTGCTTTGCCTTTTCTGAATTAGCTGATGAACATATAGTTCCAAATCTCCTATAGGGGGAGCTGCCGCACTATTGAACGCTGAAGACCTGGCCTTTAGCTAGATGTCTACAATTTTAAACCTACTTTACATAAATAGAAAAGAAATACTAAGGGCTTATTAACATGTAATTGTGGAACACAATTTTTTTTTCTTTCTTCACAATGTCACAGATGTCAACTGAATGTGTCTAAGGAAGTTGATATTACAATCTGTTGGTAAAACACAGTATTTTTTGTTTTGTTTTGTTTTTGGAAGAACACAAACCAGGTGTCAAGGCAATGTATTAAATTTGGGCTGCATAATATGCAAAAAGATGGATAACTTTACTAAAGAATAAAATGATACAGTTTCAGAGGAGGGAGGGACAAGGCAGGGACAAGGGAGTGACCATTCCCCTCCACCAATACTTCTGTACCAATAGCAAGGAAAAATATCACAACACAATACAAATTTTAATTCATTTATGTCAAAACTTAATGACTGATACTTGGAGACATGGTTTTGTAACAAGTGATGGAATCATCATAGAGGGGAGAGAGGAAGTAATTAAGATGAGATTTGTGGACTCTTTTTTATATGCTGAAAAGCACCAAGCTATAACTTGCTAAATTTAATTAAATTCTGATGGAAACTTCAGTGTCTTTATTTATTTCCTGACTCTTCGCTAAGGGTTATGAATACTAATTATTTTCAGTTATTGTTTTCAAGAGAATCTAACAATCTAAGTATAAATCAGTTATTGGTAAAGAAATACTTTAAAATATTAGATGAGTATAATAATGTTCTTGATGAATTGAAATAAAATAATTTGAAGATTTGAAGTAAAGTTCCTAGGGTTATGAAACTATTAGTCAATAAAGACATTCAAAATCCAGAAAAGTTGTGCTTAAGCAATAAAATTATATCTTTTGTAAAATTAAGCATCTAAATGAACAATATGATATCTTTTAATGGTGAAATTTATGGAAATTGCTTTGTTATTTGCTTTCCCAATTTACCCAAAGAATTGTAAATATCTTAGTAGATTTCTTATTTGAATTCAAGAAAAGTATTCAATTTTATGATCGTGTTTTTAGATAATAGAGCTGGTTATACTACAAAAGTTTAAATATTTATAATGCTTTATACCTGGCTGATTTATATAGACTATGAACCGACCATTTACAATACTTCTCTGAAGCTTTATTTTCCTTTTTATAGTCACTAAATTCAATGCCTGAATCAAGCTCATAAATTACATAAATTATTGGTTAGTACAGTTAGTACAGCTCTTTCCACATGCTAAAATCTTAATCATAACCTTTATAATATATAAATTGACAGAGTGAAAGGGCTAACAGTTTTTTTAACCTCAACCAACTTTTAGTAAATAATTATTTTGAAATTTACTAAATTAGCAGAGAACAATAAATTTGAAAGTTTTAAACAATGACACAACATGATTCCTATTGAGGATCTGGAAGAATATAATATGTACCCAACGAAAACTGGGTTTGTGGCAAAAATATTTTCATAGAAATGGAAAAAGAAATGTTTATATCCTTCACAGGCTCGGAGTTGTACCGATATTAAAAAAAACAACTCACTGTTATTATTTCTCTGAAACTGGGATGTATCAAAAGAACTAGTGAAAGTTTGTAGGGTAAATGATTATTCTCAACTCCAAGGCTCTTTTATACTACCTTTCATCTTTCATCTTAGAAATTTCAAAGTCTTTAGCATGGTGAACTGACTTACTGAATAGATCATGTATGCTCTCAACCTGATTTGAAACAAAAGAAGAAAGTGAAATCTGGAGTTAATCTATTAGTTAATTTGAAAGTAATATTATTAATTAATTTAACAAACATTCACTCAGTATTATGCCTGGCACTGTAATAATCCTTGGAAATAAATAGTCCATGAGATACCATGCTTGTCCTCCAGTGGCGGGTCTAAATATACATAAACCTAAGTATCTGGATAGGGAGAGAGGAGAGATGTAAAATTCAGGAATCTGTATTTATGCACATACGTAAACTCAGAGATCCCAGTAAAGAGACAAGGAAAAGGAAGAAAGAAGTTCAGAGAGAACTTCCTAAAAGCAGTGAATATTGAAGTATACTGTATAAATGCAAATATAAATTAATCCCCCATTATTCCAATCACACACATACACACACACACGCATACATTCATTTATAAATATTTTAGTCAATTTAAATATAAAGCCTCAGGGAGATATATATAGAGAGGTCAAATATCTATTTATAATCTGTGATTTTATTAATTCAGTTACATATTTAAATGTCATATATAAATAATATAATATTTTCAAACATTTCTTTATTCCACTCACGTTTAATGAAATAATCTTACGAAAATGCTTCAAAGTCAACTCCAGCATCAGTGTCCTCCCATCACCTTGATCCCTTTTCTGTGTCCTCTAGCACAGTGTTCTAGAGCACATACTCAATGCTTCATCTAAGTGATTTGAGACACAGCCCATTTTTGAATTTGTATTTGGCATTCTTGCTGAAAATGTTAACTGAAGCTATGAGTACCTATTTGCATATTACAGCAACTTTTAAAAAGTTTTAAAAAGTTATCCTGTTGATAAACATTTGTGATCTCCACAAAATAATCCCTTCTGATAATTCTTTTACAAATAATCTTGAAAAGATTTTTCAGTGCCATTCAACAATTTAAATACTAATGTATGAGATAACTCTTTTATTTTTTGGGGGGGAGCGCTGCTAAATCAGCATTTCCCAGAGCTAAGGAGTACTTAAAAATGTTCGTAGTGTGAAAGTTTTGAGTAATGTTAATTTAAGCTTTTTGGAAAATTTAAATACAGTGTGAATTTACAGAAACAAAATATAACAAGTGATATTTCTCTTTTTTAAAACTACATAACCTTTTTTGTTTTTCGTGGGGTTTTTTGTGAAGTATTTTATAAGAGTGAGGCTCTGTGGCACATGTTGCAAAAAAGAAAGCTGTGCTTTACTACTGGTGATAAGCATAAGGGACTGCAACGCTGTACAGTATGTAGCAACAAGACATAAAACTGGAAAGGTCCTTGGGGCTCTTGTATATTATGCTCAAGATTTGGAACTGTGTGGAGTTGGCATTTAGGTATAGGGGGCAGTGGGGGTGGGGTTGGGAAGAGGTATATGATATATTCTAGAAATCACTGCACGTGGTCATATTCAAGCAACATTCAAGAGTTACATTAAATAGGATTAGGTTGAACAATCCATTAGAAACATATGTCTAAATCTATCAAGTTTAAATCCATTCAACATTCTATCTCCAAATGATTTATATATTTTGGCATGAGCTAGCAGAATGCCTTACTTTTAAATATTCACACAATGCAATTGCCATTCTGGAATCACAGATGAAGCCATTAGCTACACAGTGGCATTCTGTGATTTTTTTTATAAGTATATATACATTCTAATACAGATTGTTGGCTTTTAAAAAACATTTTTTCCTTGAATTTTGGAAGGACTCACATGAACTTCAAATGAGTTCTCTCAGCTAAACTTGCTTAAGAAGATGAAGTAAATGCTCTGCCGATGAATGCCGAGTTACAGTCTGGGATATTTCAGTGCTGGAGTGGGGAGAGAGAGGAAGTAGGAGAGTGGATTTTCATCTGCTCAAGTTCTGAGAATGTGTAACCTATTACCAGTCTCTTTCCCTTTCTTTTTTACTCCCTGTTTTCCTCTCACATATTCTTAATTTCTTCTCTTACTCATTTTTCAAATCCAAAGTACAGGTGAGTAAGAAAGGAGGTGCCACACTAAATAAAGATATTTCTATATTTCTTTTTTTCCCCTTGTTCTTCTTCTCCCCAAAACCCCCCAGTACATAGTTGTATATTCTAGTTGTGAGTGCCTCTGGTTGTGCTGTGTGGGATGCTGCTTCAGCATGGCCTGATGAGTGGTACCATGTCTGCACCCAGGATCCAAACCAGCGAAACACTGGGCCGCTGAAGTGGCGTGCAAGAACTTAACCACTTGGCCACAGGGCCAGCTCCTATTTCTACATTTCTAATCTAACTACCTCAGAACTCAAAGAGATTTCTTTGTTAGTCTACATTACAGTTTCCAATTTTGTGCCATTAGTTCCCTTCTGGCTTATAGTCCCATCATTGTTGAAACTGTTTCTGTACAGGTCAAGTTGACAAAATCCAATGGATACTTCTATGATCTCAATATCAAAGTAGTATTAAATTGATCACATTTACTGGCTTCTGTGACATTGCCTCATAGTGCTTTTCCTTGAACCTATCTAGCCACTCCATGTCAATTTCTTTGGCTAGTTCCACATTTTGTGAACAACCCTCAAAATCTTTGTAAGTCCTAGTAGCTTTACCTCGCAAGATTTACACTTATGGATCTCCTTTGACTTATCTCTCTCTTTGATGGGTCCTTACCACTCCTGAGCTGCAACTGAGCTTTGAGTCCCTTACCTGATTGGCCTCCTGTCTACTGACATATTCCTCTTTTGATGTTTACTACATTTATCTATCCAGTTCCTGCATTTATATTTTTAGGGGGAAAAATTCTCTCATTATTTGTTTTTATTTATTTTGCCATGGTTTACATCTATAGACTGAAACAAATTTTTTTCACATAATATGGAAAATATTTGGGATACAATTTGAGCGGAAAGTAGTGAAAAATTGTTTGTAGGAAGACAGACTCTAGTTCCTTTCTCTTCACTTTCCTGCAAGTTTCCCGCATAATGGGTCGAGAGGCTGTCTTTCAGAATCTATATATCTCATGAGGGTCATGGCTTTCCGAAGAGGTCTCATGACTTCTTCTTTGAGATACAAAACATAAATGAATGTCTCTGAAATTCAACAGTTTTTTCCCAGTCATCAATTGGTGTGTAATCAACCACTCCAGAAGCTGGTGGCTGGAAATATTTAGTTTGCTCACAAATCTGCAGTGTAGGCAGGGCTTGGCAGGGACAACTTGTCTCTGCTCCACATAGCATCAGCTGGCTTGGTTTAAAGGCCAGGGCGTGGAATCATATGAAGGCATGTTCCCTCACATGTCTGGTGCCTGGGCTTGGAAAAACTGAACAGCTGAGGGCTGCAACAGATGAGGCTCCTTTGGCTTCTCTATCCCTATGTGGATGCTCCACAAGGTCTCTCAAGCATCTTAGCTTCAAGGTAGCTAGGCTTCTTATATGTCAGCTAGTTCCGGGTTCCAAAGACTTGTGTCCCAAGGCAAAGAGAGTCTGACAGAAGCCATATCTCCTTTTAGGTCCTAGCTTCAGAAGACACACAGCATCATTTCTACTTCATTCCATTCAGGGAGGCAAACACAAAGCCCCTCCCTGCCCATTTTCCCAGGTTCAAGGGGAGTGTAAATAGACTCCGTCTCTTAGAGGAGATGGATCACGATTCTAGTCATTTTAGCAAAATACAATCTGCCATATATTTGTAGCTGAATAACTTTTTCCTCTTGGTCCAAATAAAGTCATTGTCACATAGAGTCATATAATATTAAATACAGTAAGCGAATGTTTACTGTATTATAAACGGTTATTTTGATTGGGAAAACTGACTAGATAAATATTGCAATGTAGTCTGGATTAACACAAAATATTATCTAGGACCACAAAATAGATACCTTTGGAGGAGAGTCATCTAAAGCAATCCAAGAGATATAAAATGGATATTAACTTAGCTGGAAAAAAATACATTTGAAAAGGCAGTCTACCCTTTTAAAGCTCTAAATGGACATATCCTTTTCAGCAATTACAGGAGTAGTCAGAGCACTAAAAGCTCTCTTCAAATATAAAGTATAGAATCTAGAAAATGCATCACTTTTATGTCATTTATATTTCATTTTTAATTTAAATCTCAATCAGTCTTCCTTTCCTAATTTGATCCATCCATTTCCCCCTCTCTACATTACAGTCCTCATGTAAAATATAATCGCTTTTTATAATAGATGGTTTTTCTAAGAGTAAAATAACTTCAATTATAAGACTGAAGGAAGGAAGGTTGAAGTTAAACGCTTCAAATAATTTCATATTAAGTACCTAAGAACAGGAAATCAAGGGTGCGGACATGCCAGAGCAGAGGAAAAATTATCAAAGGAGAATTTTCTTTAAAAATTACTGCCCTTCTGATGATTTCTGCATTAAGTTGTAACTTACTGGCTCTGACTCTACGCTATCAAAACAACCAACTGGAAAATGAGTCATTTTATCACGTGCATCATCTTAGGAGAATCGTTCCTAAAAAGTTTGCAGAAGAGCTACCTTAAATTATCTTCTTCAAATAATTGACTCAAAAGTGGCAGCCCTTTCCCTTTCTCTTCACTGATTACACATGCATGTACACACATATTTCTCACTGCTCACTGGCTTGTTTCCTCTAACACTCACATAGCTAAAAGCATTGGAGCTTCTTTCTCTATAATGTCTAATTTAATCCTGAGAGAGCCCCTGTTGGTTTCCAGTAAATCATAGAGTGGAATGTGTATGGTATCATGATGCCTTAAAATCATATTCTCTTAGAGGCTTATCTCTGCCAGGAAGTACCAAGGAGAGAAATGTTAAAAGAAAAAAAAGAGAGACAGACACACACACACACATATGAGAAGACATACCATTATTCCCTTTTATAACTCAACTCATAAAATCAGACCACAGTCTCTAATGTATTAGAATGAACGTTTTTCCATTCTCTCCATGGCAGATACTTCTCTTGAAGTGAGGAGGGTGACTAATATTGTGAAAATGTGTCCTCTATCGGGTACAGTTAATGCATCAGAGGCCGCTGTCTGTACTCACCCGAGTTGGAGGCAGACTCTGTTCCTCCAGGAAACAAGTTAGTTAAGTGTCTACTCAGAAGACTCATCTTATCTCCTTGTGTAGGTTTCTAGGAGGAATGATAGACTTTTAGGAGGAGAGAGTATGAGGAAGTCCACTTTGGCCTCAGAGTTTTTGACAACCTAGTTCTAGTGGATATAAATAGTATCCTGTGAGTGTATGGTGACGGATGGTAATTAGTCTTTGGTTGGTGAACACGATGTAATCTACATGGAAATCGAAATATAACGATGTACACCTGAAATTTATATAATATTATAAACCAATGTTACCTCAATAAAAAAGTATCATGTGATATCTTAATTTTAATTTCCCTAATGCACTCGAGTATAATATTCCTGTTTTATCTCTGTTAAAATATCTTTTTTTATAGATCTTATAGATTATAGTTAAAATACCTATTACAGATTTATTAATGATAGATTACAGATTTATTCTGATAAAAAGTTCTTAATATCAATATAATAGAATTTACCTATCTTGTCTTTTATAATTAATGTGTTTTTATATATGGTTTGAAAAACTCCGTATCCTTGAATCATAAAGATAATTCTCCTATATTTTCTTCTAAATATCTTAAGTTTTCCTTTAACATTTAAGAAATTAATCCATCTAAATACACTTCTGTGTATGCATATAATGTAAAGTAGAGAATGTTTTTGTTTCTTAGCTGGAGCATCAATTTTCCTATTAATTTAAAAGACCATCTGTTCTCCACAGATCTTCCTTGGTACCTGTGCTATTCATTAACACACACACACACTTGCTAGTATCTTTGGCTTCTACATTCTGTAACTTTGCAAATACCACACTGTCTTTACTGCTAAAAGCATATACTAGTGAGTCTTGTTTGTTTTCAAGAACATGTTGCCAATTCTTTGGTCTTTGTTCCTGCTTATAAATTTGTCAAGCTCCTTCATGAAACACATTCAGAATTTTATAAGCTTCACTTTGAATATATAGAACAATTTGGAGGAGAATTGGCATCTGTATGACACATGGATTATATCCATTCACTTGTCATCATTTTTGTTTTTTGAAGCTAAAGAAAAAATCCTCATAAAATTCAGCCGTCTTTTGGTAGACTTATTACTAGGTAACATATTTGGGAATGTTAATAGTATTTTTTATTTTTTTTTATTTTATTCTTTTTGAGGAAGATAAGCCCTGAGCTAACTGCTGCCAATCCTCCTCTTTTTGCTGAGGAAGACTGGCCCTGAGCTAACATCCGTGCCCATCTTCCTCTACTTTATATTACATAATGGGCTACTATGAAATCCTGATTGCTGCTGCCACCACGGCCACTCTAATTTCTACCTCTTTAGTTATCCATGTCCTGCTACCATTCAAACATTTGCTGTAGTCTCACAGACTCAATTAAATAATGAAAATGAATGAAGAGCTTTTCTCTCCTTCTTTACCTTATCACCTATTTCTGCTTTCCCTTCCCTTTGCTTTCCTGGTCAATTCAGTTATAAGGTTATTAGGTGGTTTTCAAGAAAGCTAGGTTAGTGAGGAGTGGTGCACTGGCATGAGGAATCAGAGTCCAAGCAGCTTGATAAAGGTATCCACGTGAGGGGAAGCGGCCTAGCATGGGAGGCCAGGTCCTGAGCAGATTGAGAATGGGTACCACAAATGTGAGCAGTTTGGAGCAAGGTGTGAAAGCCCATGTCGGGTGAGAAGTACTTCCATGTGGGGGAAGGTAGTCCAGTGTGGCATTTCAGAACCCAATTAGGATAAAGAGGGCCTCCATATGTGGATGCAGCCCACCACACATGTCAGAGCCCAAGCAGGGTGAGGAGGCAACCCGCATAGGGGATGGCTCCATGAGGGGTTTTAGAACAAGAGAAAAGTGGGGAGGGCATCCATATGGAAGTAAATTTTGGAGCGTCAGACTCCAAGTGGAGTGAAGAGGACATTCATGTGTTTGGGTGCCCAGCATGGGAAGCCAGAGACTGAGCAGGGCGAGGAAGGTGTCAGTACATTGAGAAGGCCAGTGTGGCAGAGTCTGACTATAGTGAAGAGGACATCCAAGTCAGTAAGGCCCAGTGAGGCAAGACACAGCAAGAGTAGAGTGAGGAAGGCAACCACATAGGAAGGGGACAGTAGCAGTGCTGGCAGACTGCTTATATACAGGGGATTTTCATCAAATAATAAATATATTAAGGAAAATGGGAGCGAGGATTCTCACTGGCCATTGGTGAAGAAGGAATTTACAAATATGGAAAGGGATAAAACTAGAAAGGGTCTTATGATTATATATATATATATATATATATATATATATATATATGTCTTAGAGTATATATGTGTGTGTGTGTGTGTGTATATATATATATATATAATATATGCTTGTGTATAATATATGCTTTGGAGCAGCAATCCACACAATAGCACTGAGGTATTGGCACCCACATCTTGGCTTCTAAATACCAAGCTTCAGTAGAAGGAACGAAGGCTTTTGAAAATGGATGATTCTAGGGCTGGAACAGAGAAAATGGAAGATGTCCCTGGAATATCCTCTTGTGTCTGGAAACAAGGAAGTGCTCAAAGAGTGATGGGGACATGTCAAAAGGACACAAGTTGAAGAGGCTGCTGTTGGCCAAATCTGAGATCAAGATAAATAATGATAATAGTGAATTGTAGTGCATTTAATAAAATAGGAAACTTGACTCTATAGTGATAGAAATAAATAAATATAGAGTTAGATGCCAAACAAGGTGTTTACATAGTTTCCAAGCACCTTCCCCACAAAATACTTATTAATTAAAAACAAGAGAGAATAATTTTACAGTGCGTGAAAGATAAGAATTTACTCAAGAGAACAAAGTGAGCATCATCAATAATGAGTCAAATCAAAATTGTTCACCTCCTCTAGGAAGCATGGAGAATAACACAGCATCACTTGATAACTTGAATATAACTGTAAGGAAATTTCAGACAAACCAAAATTGAAGCAAAAACTACAAAGTAACTGGCCTGTAATCTTTAAAATTGTCAAGGTCATAAAAGTGAAAGATTGAGGAACTATTTTAGACTGATGGAGTCTAAGGAGATATGATAAATTAATATAATATCTGATTCTGAACTGTATCCTTTTGTTACAAAGAATACCATAGGGACAGTTATTATATGAAAGGAGTTTGAAATTAGATTGTGGCCATTTAATAGTATTAATTTTCCGACTTGAAGGCTTCAAACAAGAGCATTCCCTTATACCAGTGATGTAGAAGTAGAAACTAAACTTTTTGGAGATGTTAGGGCATTAGGTTAGCAACCTACTCTCTCACAGTTCAGGATAAAACATTATTTTTTCTTGTAACTTTTCTATAAGTTTAAAATTATTTAAAAATATTTATGCAAAAAGATCAAAATATCATTGATAGAAGTGGTATGTGCCTGAAATATAGCATGTAATCAAGAAATATTTATGAAGTGGTTTGATGAACAAATTGAAAGGGAATTAAAAATAAAGGTCTTTCTTTGTTAAAATGAATTTATATGCCCGGAAAACAAATAAATTGGAAGATGTACATTGTACTTTTAAAAAGAATGAAAATCACATACTCAATATATAACAATTCGATTATAGAAAACTTTTCAAGGATGCATGTATTGGGCATATTCAAAACTATTTATATAGGTAACCTATATGTTTGAAATTATAAAAGCCATGAAAAGAAAAATATGATCAAAATAACAGGCATGAATCAGTGTTTACCAGCCTCTATCCCCATTTATTTGTGGAAAATCCATAACATCTAAAAGTGTTTCAAAATGGTTTCAGGAGTACCCAGAGAGTGACTCATGTTTTCAGGAGTACCCAGAGAGTGACTCATGTGTCTCTTTGGCCAAAAGGTGGCAGCAGCATTTAGTTCCCTATAGTGAGGTTTCCTCTTCCTGTGGACGCTAATAAGCAGCAACAATTTTGTCATTTCCCCCAGAAGTTACTGCTGTTGTTCATGCCTGCCAAAGGCAGTGTTTCTGCGGCTGGCGCCTGCTGATCCTTCCATCATGTTGGCTAATGCCTGGTATTGAGAGTGATTATGTCTGAGAGGGGAATATTATCTCCTGTCATTGGAAAAGCTACTAACATGCCAATAATATCAGGAGGACCAAAAACTGCTATAATGACGCATCTGCTTTTTGTGTTAATTCAATTTTAGTTTTTCATATGTTCTCTTATTACTAGGACTCATGCTAGGACTTAGTCAAGAGTTCAAGAGGCTGGAAAAGAGCCCAATCTAAGTGGCATATTAACTCCTCCTCGCAATATCTCTCCTTGCCTTGAGCTCATTGTGTATGCCTTTTTTCTCTTCCCATAGTGCTGTCTCTCCAAAAAGCTAATTGATAAGCCTACTTCTACCTATCCTTTAGATATGTACAGATATGAGTAAACCTAAGTGTCATTAAAGCTTTGACGCAATATCACCCTACATACACAAGTGCCCTTCTAGTTCATAAACAAATGCTAGCATGTGTGCATTATACTACATGGTTTTTCAGAAAGTTATATCAAACTCCATTAGTTTGTACTGCATTGCAAGTTCACTACTCTCATTTATACTGTCAAAGGCATTAGTGGCTTTAAATAAAACCTATACTGAATCCAAGGACCATCTTGGAAATTCCATGAAATACACTGCCTATCACTTCAAACTTTCTTCTAAAACCTTACTTCTTCTTCTTTTTTTTTTTTTTCTGAGGAATACTGGCCCTGAGCTAACATCTGTACCAATCTTCCTCTATTTTGTATATGGGTCACTGCCACAGCATGGCTGATGAGTGGAGTAGGTCTGTGTCTGGGATCTGAACCCACAAACCTGGGCCGCCAAAGCAGAGTGTGCCAAAACTTAACTACTATGCCATGGGGCTGGCCCTCATTTCTGCTTTTGAAAGTTACCATGAACATATATACAGAAAGCATCATACCATGTGATATTATATCATATAATTATGATGTGTACTTGTATATATACACTCCAAAAAGTTATAGCAAATCCAAATTATCTATATTAAAAATTATGAACAAATGAGAAATTTTAATCCTTTTTCTTAAGGCAATTTAATAGCTCTTTAAAATTATTTCATTTGCTGAGAAAAATAAATTTAACTCTTTTATTTTAATGAAAATAAGTATTATGTGTATGTGTAAAATAATTTAAAATTGAGACATTGAAATACACAAATGTTAGTATCCTTCAACATATTGAGTTAATGTAGATTTGACAAATAAAGAATGTTTTTTAGTGCTTCAGTAAACAGCATGATCATGGAAGAAGTTTTATCTTTTAAGGAAGCCAGTTAGTAGTAATTAAAAATGTACATTAGATGAATAATACAGTTCCTTTTAAGAGAGGGTCTTCATTTGTAACACTTGCTTAGATGCTAATGTATAATTTAAATTCCTTCGGGATTTTCAAATAAGGCAGGATAAATAGTACACACATATACACTCTCATCCTAAAATAAAAAGCAAAACTCATACAGCTTCATGAAGGGAAACCATTCCAAAGCAAAAGATTAACATTAAATATGGGGAAAGACAAATGATAATTTCAAGGTTTCCAATAGAACATATACAATAGCAGCTACTCAACAAGATGACAAGGGCACTAAAACAGTAACTATTTTTGTGACATCGTTTTTTTAAATGAAATTTTGTTTTGTTGGTTTTTTTAAATGTCCTTTCCCATTTTGGTTTATGTTCTTAGGAGATTTTTTAAAAAAAATTTTAATGTAGTAGATGGATTATAAATAATGATTGGCACGTATATATTTTATCTTTTAAAAATTAAGAATGTTAATTTAAGGAGCAAAAGTCCAAAGATAATAAAAATATATTAAAATCAGGAGAATTAAGATCTTTTTAAAAATGAGCTTTTTAATTTTTCGTCAGTATTATATGACACCAGACTATGGGCTGCTCCTTCAGATAGAGAGTAGATAAACTTCCAGTAAACTCTTATTTATTTCTCAGGCATTTCCACTGTGTCCATTAAGTCATTTATATCCTCACTCATTTTTTCCCCAAATTGGTTTTATGCTCTATCGAATTACGTATTAATAATCATGCAGTTGGAACTTCTCATGTGTAGAATATTTTCTCTCTTGGGTTAAAGGTTAATAGTTGAGTCAAGTAGGTTTTGAATATTCAGACATCTGTTTAAGAGTTATTATTTTTTCCTCTAATTTCCAGCTATTTGAATTAACATCCTTATATTAAGATCTAAAGAGATTTGCTAAGAACTCTCTATGTCTCTACTTGTAAATACAATAAATATTGGAGGGGCTGTGGAATGTACTTTTGGTTGTTAAAGCTGTGCCTGGGACACCAGTTAGTCTGATTATAGCCTATAAAGAATTGCAAAGAATGAGACAAAAACATTGGATTAGTTAATATTGCAAACTTCTCTGGGCGAAAGGTAAAGGGTTGCAACAATGAGATCTTTTTTTCTTGTCTTTTCAGACAAAATGCTTTATAAAGTCAACCACACCTCCTGCTACTGGGAATATTGTGATGGAAGGGAAATGAATTGGTGGAAGAGAAAGGGTCAGGTTCAACTTAAAAAAATCATTTTGAGGGGCCAGCCCAGTGATGTAGTGGTTGTTTGCACACTCCACTTCAGCAGCCTGGGTTTCGCGGGTTTGGATCCCAGGTGGACCAAGTACTGCTCATCAAGCGATGCTGTGGTGGCATCCCACATAAAATAGAGGAAGATTGGCACAGATATTAGCTCAGTGACAATCTTCCTTGAGCAAAAAGAGAAAGATTAGCAACAGATGTTATCTCAGGGCCAATTTTCCTCAGCAAAAAAAAAAATTTTTGAAAGCTTTCTCTCTGTAATGTACTTATCTGGGAACTCGTTTCTTCTATGTATAATGGAGGCTACCTGTCAAAAAGATAGTCTAATATCCAGTTTACTACATAGTCTCCATTTTTAACATACCTGGTTTCTCGAGTCTAGGACTTATGACTAGAGGTGGGGACACAATGAGGGCACAGCAAGAGGGGTCCCAGTTTCTAATCACAAAGCTCCTCCCTGGCCATTTTTATACACGATTTTTACTGGGGCTAGTAGGTGGTGAAAGCAAGCTCTTAATATGTTATTATTATAATTCTGTGGTGAGAGGGCTTGTGTTCTGTGCCTACAAGTTATTCTTAAAAGTTTCAGGAATGGGAGGATATGCCAATCTGAAAAATGTTCCCTAAAAATGATCCCCTGGTTTATTAAAGTGTCACATGAGGATGCATATCCATCCCTGTGCACACAGGTTTCCCCCCACCACTACCTGATTTTTTTTTATCATGGTAAAATATACATAAAATTTACCATTTCAACCATTTTAAGTGTACAATTCAGTGGCATTAAGATTATTCACAGTGTTGTGAAATCATTACCAATATCCATTTCTAGAATGTTTTTATCATCCCGAACATTCATCTGTTGATGGAATTTGGGTTGTTTCCACCTTTTGGCTTTTGTGTATAATGGTGCTATGAGCATGGGTGTACAAATATCTGTTTGAGTCAGTGCTTTCAACTATTTTGAGCATATACCTAGAAGGGTAAATGTTGGATCACATGGTAATTCTATGTTTAACTTTTTTGAGCATCTACCATACAGTTTTTCCTAGTTACTGCAACCATTTTACATTCCCATCAGCAATGCACAAGGGTTCCAATTTCTTCATATCCTTAATAACACTTGTTAATTTTAACTTTTGATAATAGCCATCTTAATGTATATGAAGTGATATGCACACAGTTTTTTACCTTTCTCGCAGTTTCTAGGGTTTATAGAGTTTTAATGCTAAGGTATGCATTACTTTCTTCTATTTTCTTTCTCAAATTGCCTCATGAAACATCCACTATTTCTTGAATACTAACTTTACTAATCTTTGATGATTGAAGGTTACCTAATTATGGGTCATATTTCCTCCATCATTCCTTGAGGATAGCAAAGTAACTCAAGATAATTATCAAACATTTATTTGAATAGGAAAATATGTTCTATTCCAACAGGCGGGTAAGAGAGAATTTGAAACCTATGAGGAAAATCATGGAAAGACACCTAAATAAGAAGCCTAGGGAAAAGTATCCAACTAAGACTATGCCTTTAGACCTAACACTTTAATAAGTCAGAACTACTAAAAGAATAAATGTGATATTAACTTTATGCTTGGTACTATAATAATAAAAATAGAGTAAGTTTTTCCTTTTCCATTAGATTAACGCAACAATATTTATTTTACTTGTATTTGGGTCCCTATTCATCGTGTTGGGGACTCAGCTGAAGCTAAAATAGATGTTTCAGAACGGGACTAAAGAAGAAGTTCAAAGATTAGGAGGAACGCAACCCGCCTGCCCCATGGTGGCAGGAAATGCATGACATCAATGGAAACCTGCAGATCTAGCATCTCTCTGGTTCTAAGTAGATTATCTCAAAGGCAATTACTTCTACTTGATGCTTCCCAGTGGCTCTCCCTAGAGTGGATAAATGGAAAAGGGAACCAGGCAGTTTGTGGGGCATTTATTAACACACAAAAATCAGATAATAGAATATAACCACAGAATGCAACCAGTGGAACATATTCTCTCTAACTCTCCCTCAAACCTGAGTTCTATCCAAGAACCATGATATTAGCAACTGTGGTTAAGAGCTTTCTTCTTATGTATAAAAATAAAGATAATATATTTAAAAGTACATTGTCAATGTTAAAGTTCTGGGCAAATATAAGGTATTATTGGTATATTTTAGAAGATAATCTTTTATATGCAGGGTATTCTTACAAAAATTATAAAGCTTTATAAGTGTTATAGAAGCATGTTATTATAAGAAGAAGGAATGATCATATTTGTGAGGAAATTGAGCAATCTGCTTCAGGATAAGTCCTCCATCTTCAAAACAA
>NC_060276.1:102005869-102092080 GCF_021613505.1 Equus quagga | reverse complement strand
AAGGGAGTATATAATTGGAAAAAGATATATACCATTAATTGATTTAATGAGATTTTCTATCTTTAGAAGTAGATTTGTATGAATATATATTAACTATGATCATATGTTCAAATGATAGTATATTAGTTTCTACTGTTAAAATGATGTTTTATGCAAAGTAGAGGAAGATTGGCACAGATATTAGCTCAGGGCTAATGTTCCTCAAGCCAAAAAAAAAACAGAAAGGGGAAGATGGGCAATGGATGTTAGCTCAGGGCTAATCTCCTCGCCAAATAAATAAATAAATAAAATAAAATGTTTTACTGGGACCGACCTGGTGGTATACTGGTTAAGTTCGTGTGCTCCACTTTGGCAGCCTGGGGTTCATGGGTTTGGGTCCCGGAGGTGGACCTACACACTACTCATCAAGTTACATTGTGGTGTCATCCCATATGCAAAATAGAGGGAGACTGGCACAGACGTTAGCTCAGGGACTATCTTCCTCAAGTAAAAGTAGAGGAAGATTGGCAACAGATGTTAGCTCAGGGCCAATCTTCCTCACACACACACAAAAATGCTGTTTTACTTAATATTTAAATAACTTTTTTATTTTATGTATATAGTAATACCTATTCTGCTAAAAGTGAAACAAAGCCTACTAGACTGATTAGGCATCTTCTCTCAAATCTTTCTCACTTTAATTTTCCAGGTAACTTAAACTAAAGTCAGTTTGCCACAAAATGCTGACTGCAATTGGGTACTGCTGATTGTTTCTCAAAGCATCTTTCCCTGTGGAATAGAAAAAAGAAGCAATTGATTTTCTGTTGGCTTTGCTACTAGATACAAATTGGAAAATAGGTGAGGAGCTAATGTACAGATGCTTTAAGCTTGTCATTCTGAGCATTCACCGAGGAGACTGAACAGCTAAGGAGTGAATCTTGCATTTATAATGGCTAGTCTCTTGAAAAGTACATACATAAACACTTGATTAGTTAAGGGCCACCAATTGACCTTTCTTTGTACTACTTGAACTATAGGAACATTAATTATGAAACTTTTGGAAAGAATCCATTTTGTATATTTCATCTTCTCATTATATGTCAAGGAACTGATAATTGATTCTGATAAAATATCTAGAAAAATAAGTATACAATATTAGCAGGAGAATGGAAAACAGACTAGTGGAACAAAATTGTAGAGGTAAGACAAAGTTGAGTGTTTGATAAAGACACCATTTTAAGCCAGCAGAGGAAAAACAGAAGTTTGCTTAAAAGGTGAGTTCATTTGATATCCATTTGCAGAAAATAAAAGTAAATTAAATACAGGTGGATCTATAAATTGCACTGTTCATAAAAACAAAATTCAAGATGAATTAAAGACTTCATACAAAGAAAAAATAAAACAAACTATTTAGGTGTTAGAAGAAAAAGACAATGCTTAGGATCTTGAGCTAGGAAAGGCTTACTTAACAGGAAAGAAAAAAATTTTAAAAAGAGGAAATCATATGTATGACTACATTAAATTTATTTATATGGAAAATAGCATAAATTTGTAAAACAAGTGTAAGATCATAGGACAATATTTGCAATATATATCTCAGAGGATTAGTATCAATAATATGCAAATTATTACTATAAATCATAAAAAATAAAACAACCAAATTCAAAAGTGGGCAAAACTCACAAGAAGCAATTCACAGAAATTACTTCATAGAATAGGCAGTACAAATGATCAGTAACAGATTAAAAGATGAACAAGCAATAACAGAAGTTCAAATTTAAAAAAAGATAATACACACCATTGCTTTTAACCCATCAGAGTAGTAGAAAGTTACAAAATCTGAAAGCAGCGCTGTTGATATGGTTGGAGAGGTATAGGATCTCTCCTACACTGCTGTTGACAGTGTAATTGGTAGTTTGGTAAAATTATTAACCACAAAAACATGCATAGTCCATGACTTTGAAATTTGATTTCTCATTATTTGTAAGAATAATAAGTACAAACTCAAACATGCATGCACAGGAGTTTTAAATCACCTTTGTAATAACTTAAAATGGAAAAAATGTAAATGTCCATTAATAGTGGAAGAACTAGAAAACTTTGGTGTATCCACACTATAGAATACTATGTAGCAGTTAAAAAGAATGATACACAACTGGATAAATTTGTATACATAGCTCCTCAGGACACATTGCTTAGTTCGAAAAAACATGTTGTATGAACCATGTATGGAAAACACACAATAAAAAAATAAATAAAACACACCAAACACTAGTATCTCTTCACATATTTCCTATGTTTTAATTTGAGGGACAGAATAAAAAATTTAAAATGAGTTGCCAGAAAAAGCATCACTGAGAAGGTAATATTTGTACAGAAACTTGTAGAAAATGAGTAAGTGAGCCATAAAGCTATTTGGGAGAAGAGGATTCCAGGCAGAGGGTGAAAGGCCCTGAGATGGGAGCTTGCCTGACAACTTCAAGAAAGAATGAAGAAGCTACTCTGGTTGGGAGTGGAATGAGAGTGCGGTATATAAGGTCACAGAATAACATGGCAGGGAAGGGATATATATCATGTAGGCCCTCGATTAACATAGAAAGGACTTTGGCTTTTACTCTGAGGAAGAGTAGAAACCATTACATGATGTTGAGCTCAAGAGTGACATCATCTGACCTAATTTTTAACATAAATCATGTAGACTACTCTCTTAAGAATAAGTTAAAGAGGAGAAAGATAAGCACTGGAGTGATAGTTATATTATTGCAGAATGCTGGCCTAGGACTGATGGTGGTTAATCATGAGAGTGGAGAGGGTGAAGCAACTATAATTTGAAGGCTGAGTCTATAGGTTTTGCTAACACAGGGGATGTGGGATGTGAAATAAAGTAAAATATCAAGGATGACACCAAGATTTTAGATCTGAGCAAATAAAAGTATAGAATTATCATTAATCGAAATGAAAAAAAACTGGGAAAGGAACAGCTTTGTATAGGAGTTACAAGGTCAATGTTATACATGTTAAATTTGAAATGTCAGTTTATGTATCACATATAAATGTTAAGATTTCAGGCTAGAGATATACATTTGGGAGTCATCAGAATAAAAATGACATTTCATGCCATGCTCCTGGATGAGGATTCAGGTTTTGCTGACAATGGGGTAAGTATAGATGTAACAGAGGTCCAAGGATCAAGTCAGAGGGCAATCCAACATGTAGAGGTCAGGTTGATGACCTAGAAAAAGATAACCTAGGAAAAGATGATGAGCTGAACAGCTAGAAAGGAAGAAGGGAAAAACGGATGTGTGTGATGTCCTAGAAGTTAAGTGGGGAAAAAAGCATTTCAGGAATGAGAGTGACTCACTCTGTCAAGAGCTACTGATAGAGCAAATAATATGAATATCAAGAACTTGCCATTGGATTTATCAATGGAGCTTTTTAGTGACCTTGATGCAAGAAGTTTGCATTGGTTGAAACATGGAGGGTTCCAGAGAGATTGAAAGAAGAAAAGTTGGAGACAGCAGTGTTAAAAAGGAAAAGAAACCAAGGAATTTTGCTGTAGTGGGAAGGAAGAAAATGTGGTGGTAGCTGAAGCTAGAAGTGAGGTCAACTTCAGGAGGAATGATAGCCTGTTTTCATGCAGATGGAAATGATCTGGTAGATGGAACGGCTTCAGGAGAAAAGATTCAGGAGAAAAAGAGCAGTCTTGCTGGGACAAAGTGCTTGACTCAGTGGAGAAGGGATATAGTTCATTAGTGGAAGATTTGGCCTTATCTAGGTATATCAACAGGTCATTCATAGACATTCTAGAGCATATACACACAGATAAAGGCAAGTGGGTAGATGTGGTGGTGGAAACTTGTGTTTTCTTCTGATTGCTTTATTATTATTATTATTTTAGTAAAATGGAATACAACATCACCAGCTGAGGATGATAATGGAAAAGGAGGTGCTGGGAATGTGAAGAGAAAGAAAAAATTATAAACTAGTATCCTAGGAGAGAACAGACTAGGAAAATTTTGTGTGATTTCTGGATAACATTAGGATAACATAAAGTGAGTGATAATGAATTTAGGAGGGCCTAAATACAATGGCATGTGGTTTGTTCCAGCACTGTTTAACTATGTAGATGCCATCAAGGACTACGCAGAAAAGTGGAATTAATCAGCTGTGGTGGGTCCAAGAAAGTATGACTTAGTGAGAGAAGGGCAAGAGATTTGAGGATCTATGTAAGGAAGGAATAATGATGACTGAGCATAGAATTTAAGTTGGGCTAAAAAGAAAGTGAGGACAAGAGGGACATGAGAGTGAAAACAAGATTATAGAATCAATGGATTGAAGGTACAGTGGTGGTTGAGTTGAGGGAGTAAGTTGAAAGAAAGCAGGTGGTAGTTGAAGGGCAGGAGGCTTGAACTGGAGTTCTGAAGAGGTTATGTTTACCAGTAGTAACAAATTCTATGGCCATTATCTTGTGACTAAGGTATGATGGAAGACAAGATCATTGGATAAAAGAAAGGTAAGAAACTAATAGCTAAATATTTGAACAGTCATCAAAATGGATATTGGAATCAGCTATCAGCTATAATTATAAAAGGAGTAGTATATCAGAAAATGTCAGTGAATCAGGAGCTCACATATTAGTAAAATAACAGATGTGAGCTTAAAGAGCTATGGATGGCTGCAATAAGGAATAGTGGGTATTACATCCTACTGGCATGAGATTCAAATGTTGGGGTACTTAAAGAGAGAAGGAGAATGTTTTTGCAAGCAGCAATGAAGAGCAACCCCACTTGTAGATAAGAGGAGTATAGGAATATAGGAAGAAAACAGGCACCACTTATGAGGTTGTCATGGGAAGCAGATTTTTGGGAAGAATTCCGAGTTTCAGTTTGAGTAAGAAGAAGGAAATTTTTTGAGCAAAGTTTGAGAATATAGGAAATTTTGCTGATAATTGACCTCGAGGTGTGCTGGATAAGACAAAATGATTTCAGTAGGTAGGAAAAAGTAAAGTTGATTTTGCTATCAACCCCCCAAAATTCATTCTCCTCCTCTTCTTTTCTCTGCTGTATTCCCCAGGAATCTGACTTCTATGGACCACATCACCTGACTTCCTTATTGGTCAACATTTGTTTGAGTTTGGACAAGAGGTGGCACTGTTAGGAGATTGGATGGTGGGAGGAAAGAGAGGATAGGGATATCCATTCTTTTCCTTCTCACTTTCTCCTTGCTTCAGGCCATTGTTCTCACAATGTCTGCTCCTCAACATCAATATAGCTCCTGATGATCCTCCTTCACTGCTCCAGCTTTCACTGACCTCCTTAAACACTCTTTCTCCCATTGTCCTTATGATAATCATTTCTTTTTGTTGTTTATCTCTAGGTACATCAAATATCTGTTGGTTGCCTTAGCTCTAACTCAGACCTCTGTAAATTGCCTCTTCATTAAATCTCTTCAGTTGAACCATCAGAGTGGCATTCTGTTTTGTGGTAAGACTGACTAATTCAGGGAGTGGTATAGGGTGAGAACAGAGCTGTTTACAGCTTCCAATTATCAGGTGACCAGAGATTCCTATGGTGTCTTCCAAGAACAAGATAAAGGGTATGGAGAGATCATTGTTGACTTTCCCAAGACAGAAAAATTTCTGATTTCTATGGGGAATAAGAAGCGGGGAATTCTTGCCAGGAGCATGCAGAATTCTAAGTCTCTAATTGACTCCTGCTGATGGAGACATACAATCCTGTAGGGGATAGTCTTAATAGAAGTGTGTGGGTTCTTTATTGACTTGCTGATTGACATTCAGAAGGTGATAAATTTAAATAGTATACAGCCTAAGACCAGAAAAATAAAATGCATGAAAACAGAAGGCAAATATTAAGCCACTGAATGAATGGACTTTAAGGGGTTTAATGTGTATTAATTACACACATATGAATGGGGACAAATGACTTTGAGTCTGGAGATAAACATAGAGCTTCACTGGAGAAAAAGTATAGTTATGTAACATTTTGGTGCAATAACGCTTTCTAAAAGCTTTTCTAAGTATCGTGAAATGTAAAGTCCTAATCTGAACCTCTATTTTCAAGTAATATTTGAAATAGCAAAATTCTGAACACAGAGGTATTCAAAAGTTAATTTAAACCCTGCCATAGTGGTATTTGAGTTAGAGATCAGGAAGCATAGACATAGAAGTTAAAAATGCAAACTAGAGAAGATGAGGGCAGGGTCCTGACTCTAGCCTGTCTATCTGTTTCAACTCATGGCCTAGGGGTAACGTATTCTTTGGGACCAGTTCCTAGTCTGGGAAGGAATTTTAACGTGATAAGACTAATTTCCACTTGAAATGTATGAAAATTAGTCCTTTTTCTTTGATAATTGCGAAGTCAAATGTATTACTTGCAGTTTGTGTGTAAGGATTGTTATTCCGATCTAGTTTCCAGATTCTGCCTATTCAGCCAGAGTTTCCATTTTTACCTTTGCTACAAGACAATGTGCCTGAGTTCCAGCTCATTGGTCCTTATTCTCTTAGCCTAATGGCTTTAGGTTCTGCTACTCCATCTCTTAGATCCTGGATTTAATGACCCTAAACTGTTTCTTCACAACTCTTGTAACATTTTTTATTTGTCCTCTGATCCTCCTAGTGTACAGTACTTCTCAGAAACACTATAACTGTCTCCTCTTTTCTCTTTCTACGTATTTAACCCAACCCATATCCTTTAGCTCTCTTGGTGAGTGGAGAGCTCTGCTGTCTTACTAGTCAAGTCTCCACATAATAAGAAGCAATAACATTTTCTACAACTTTCAAAGATACACTGATATCTCAGAACTGGACACATACAGAATTTAGTTTTCCTAAATAATGTTATTTAATCTAATAAATTTAAATTGATTATGGATATATTGACCACCATAAAGAACAAAGAAGAGTTTCATGTGGATAATTGCTGGAGTGGAATTAGCTACAGGAACAATGCAGCTGATATTGACATTGATTATTTGTATAACTGAATAAAATCTTATTCCAGTCATCCTTTATGCTTTTAGGAATACACATATATGTGTTTGAGAGCAGACGTGTATGCCAGAGGTTCCTTCCTAAAGGTATTTCACACTGTGTTACAAGTTATGCCTGGAAGAGTCTCATATAATTTTGATTGGAAATCATATTGAGTTCCTTCAAAGTGGGTAAACAGTGAGTACAAGGAGAAAATGCAATACTAAGTAAAGAATAGGCAAAGTTGATATAAGACAAGTCAGAACTTTTGGAGGAGAAAATCACTCTTCCTAAACTGAATGTGGAGAAATAACTCCTGAATTTTATTTCCACCATACACAACAATCCGAATTGAAGTGAATCTATTTCTACCCTGTGACTTTTCTTTGTTCTCCCTTCCATTCACCTTTTCCTGCCCCTTCCAAAAGTCCCCTACATATCTGAGGAGTTTTGCAGAAGTAATCAAAAGCAATAATTCTGGAAAACAAATCCAATTCCTTTCTACAAAGAAGAAGGGGTACACATATAAATGCCCACATGCGTATCTACCCATAAATTTTCTTCAGCAGGCTTTCTCAGAAGGCAAACATTTATCAGTAAGCATATCCATTGTTACCAACTAGCCTAGATCTACTGCTAACTCTAAGCCATTCCCATTCACCGTGTTCACTGTAAATAGCTGCTCATATTCAGAACAGCACACTGAATCTTTAGTCTTCATCATTCTATCAGTTTTATTCTTTCCTGGGGCATTCATAGTTTCTTTTTTTTTTTCTCCCCAAATCCCCCCCATACATAGTTGTATATTTTAGTAATGGGTCCTTCTAGTTGCGGCATGTGCGATGTCGCCTCAACATGGCCTAGTGAGCGGTGCCATGTCTGCGCCCAGGATCCGAACCCTGGGGCACTGAAGCAGAGTGCACAAACTTAACCACTCGGCCACGGGCTGGCCCCGCATTCACAGTTTCTAATCTCTATGGGATCCATACGATTACCCCAACTCCACTGTATTTCAATACCTATCCATTCTTGTTTGATTAAGATGATATCACATGTTCTGCCCATGGTAGGATGGCTATCCCACTCAAAGCCCATAGTGGAAGAGCATGTTGCTTCACAGAGTAGAGGTGAAGAACATGTTTAGTGGTAGAAATGGCAGATGAACACTCTTCTTTCTGATCTTGCACCAGAAAAATTGTAGATGAGTTAAAAAATAAAATGTTCTGGAAAATTTCAGTCAGAATTTATCTGCAGAGAACAGAAGCCATTCAAGATAAAGTGAGATCGGAATTTTTTATAGGAAATTCAATGGCTTATAATATCCTTGGGAATTTTTAGAAACAGAACATAATCTGAGTGTGGTAGATTGGATTACTATTGCCAACTCTTTGCTCCCTCTATGTTACTGGGTTGTACATCCAAGGTCTCTGTCATGTGACATTGAGGTGTCTCCCAATAGAACAGAGTATATGTCAGATGCTCAAAGAGTATTTGACCAAGTGAATGTGACACTACACCCATTCTGAGTAGATGCTTTAAGAATCCTGCATTTCCACTCACTCTCTTGTGCTCCTGCCATCCATCGTGAGAAGAGCATGCCCTAGGAAGTTGCTGCTACTTCAGCCTGCATCTCAGAATGATAGGTCTATGAAGCATAATTGATCCTGATCTGCAGCCTGAAATAGAGCTGCCACAGCCAACTCACAAGCCCAGGAGAAAGAAAGCCATGTCATAAACAAATAAAATTTTGAGCAAAAGTTGACTAATAAATTGTAGTTTTGAGAATGGATCTGAAAGTCACACCACAGAACTGAGTCACCAAGGGAAAGTCCCCCAGATCAACTATATAACATCTTCACTCTACTCTTCTGACTGGAATTTACTTATATGTCCATGGTCAGCTGCAAGGGACATGTTTTCTTTATTCTAGGAGGTCATTTGCCCTTTTAACTTCATAATGCTGTAAAAGAAGGGAATGATCCCTAACATCAATTAATTGTAATTCAATATGAGTTTATTTTAAAAATCAGTTAAGAAAAGATAGACGTATTATTTTTAACAAAGGCAAAGCATACAAATGAGAAATTGAAAAGAACTATAGTCAACAAATTTTAATAGTGATAAAAGAAATATAATGCAAATAACAAGATATCATTTGTCTGAAAATACTGAGGAAATATATATCGATATCTAGATCTATATATAATTATATTACCCCAGAATTGGGGATAATGAAATTATGAACAATCATTTGTACAAATATAGATCACCTTAAAAAAGATGAAAAGGACATTGGCAAAGAAATCTTTAAAATAAAACATTGCCAGTAGATTGATATTTAATCGGAAAAACAATCTTTCTTTAGTGCAGTTTCACAATATGTAGTTTTGCAAGTTTTAAAACTATTCAGAGCCTTAAACTAGTAGATAAATTTCTAGAAATTTGTCTTAAAGAAATTACCAGAATTGTGAACATGAATTCTTATAAAAGAATGCTCAGTAAAAGGCAAGTTAGAATTCTGAATATTTTGAAACACCGCTAAATATCCAACCAGACAGAACTGGTAGAATATATTATTCTTCATCCATTCAATTGAATATTATCAGAAGGTACCAAAATAAAGTAATAAAAATGCATGTTTTGTAAGCCATAATATCAGTATTTGAATCAGTGCTCTACTACATATTATAGGTAAGGCCAGGAGCAAGTTATTTACTCTTTTAAAGATTTAGTTTTCTTATTTCTAAAACGAAGATAATGTCACCCACCTCAAATTGTTACTATGCAGATTATTGAAACGTGCCTGTAAATTACCTAGATTAGAACCTGGTGTCCAGTATATTGTGGCTATTATTATCACTATGAAACTATTATCATCACACTATTAGGAAAATATTTTGTGACATATAAAGTGTGCAAAATCCATGTTATGAATCAGTACATGTAGCATGAGTCTAATTTTGTGAAAATATACAGAAAAAGTGCATAGAAGAAAAAGACAAGATGAAAATGAAATGATTTCTTTTTATACTTTAGTCTCTTTACAAATATAAATATGATTTTGCTAGTTTTCCACAATGACTATTTGTTTCTTTCATTGTCAGAAAAAAAATTTTTTTAAATCATTTCATTGTCAGCAAACAGGTTATACAGGCAATGACCTAGGCAATCATTTCACTTTTTTATTTGTAGAGATATACTTCATCATCAAACAGATCAAAGTAATGTATGTTTAAGAATATTTAAAATAGAGTAAACATCTTATTCATTAAGAGGAGATTCAAGGAGCAAGGACTTTTATGTCTGTTTACAAAGATTCTATATTTACAACTCCATGTATCCTGTTAATATATTGAAAAAAAAAAGAACAAAGCAAAAACTAATATTCCAAAGGGACTGGAGAAAGACAAGGCAAAATTTTAAGAAGGAAAATTAAAATCAGAAAGCTTGGAGGAAAGTGTACGTGGATACACCATGATGCCAAACTTCTTTGGAGAGAGATAGCTGATCATTGTGGTTAATATACTGAAACTAAGCAAGGAGGAAAATGCTATAATCACATTGAGGCTGTCCTGAGATGTGAAGCAAATTCTGCTCAATATTCATAGCAATAAATCAGCTCATGTAGCTGGCCAGCTCCCAAAGTCAGTGGCAACTACCCAACCCCACCACCAACACACACACAAACACACATTAACATGAACATATGTACTCAAATTCTTACTTTTTGACTCACGGTTCTAAACCAGGCTTATATAATCCTATCAAATAGGTACCTTACATCTTTTCCATTTTCATCCCCCTCATGAGTGGAACGGCCATTCTCTCCTCAGTGTGGAAGATGCTTACATCCTCAGTACTTCTGCCATTTCTTGGAACTTCTGGTTCCAGGCGAACTAGGTAAAGATCAGAACAATTCACTGCTTTATTCTTTAAGGGAAATCTAAATCTATGGAATGGGAGATAGACTTAATGGGTTATTATATAATTCCACCAGGTTTCTTCCAATATTTAATGTTATATTCACTTTTATTTTTCTCTAATACCATTTTTACTTCTTCTTTTCTCTTTTTTTCCCCTGGAACCTACTTAACTAGCAGGATTAGCCCCTTTTTATTTTCTGGCTTTCAGGTCATATTCTGTGAGCAAGTTGAACACATATAATCACTAGGCTAGCATTGTGAATGTAGTGAAATATTTCTTCCAGAAGGCAGATTTTAATTATGATTCTATTAAAAGGATATCAGTAACATGGTAAAATTTACATTCACTATTCTTCTCTAAAATAATAGGTACTTCGTGATTTTTTTTGCTTAAATCTGTTTTATTATTTCCTTTGAAAGATGTGTTAAAAATATTGAAATGCTACAGATAACCCCTACCAAAAATAATTACATTACTTTGTTGAAAATTACTATTAATATTTAATCCACAGTAGATGAGTTACTGTGATTATGACTAAATCTCATTTTTTAAAATTCATAACTTCCACTCACCAGGCACACATGAACAGGCAGTGCCATATGCATTCTCCAAGATAGGCTTATCAAGCATCGAATCAAAGCCTTCCCTCCTCCTCCTAAATTAACTGAATTTAATACTACCAGAGATCTGAAATAATAGATTTCAACTAAATCTAAAATGTCATGGTTTCTCTGTGAATGATCATTTGCATATTTGCCATATTATTGCCATATTATTGAAAGCAGTACCCATAGTATTAAAAGCAATATCACTTTCAAATTTGCCCATTCTTTATTGATACAGAGACTTTTGACCATAAAGTAATAGCAATTTTGATAATATAATTGACATAGAACCAAGAACTGTTCTAAACACCCCACAATTCATTTAATTCCCCCCACAACCCTACCTGTAGGTAATACTGTTATCTCCATTATACAGACAAGGAAATTGAGACTCTAAATTTAACTAAATTGCCCAAGATCACCCAGGTGATGATAAAGGGGGTATATCAAATGCTTCTTTCTATAAATATCTATATACTAGTTTTATGTACTTTACATGCAACAGACAAGACTTAAATCATAAGGAAACAGAGAGAGGGCTAAATATAAAGTGACCAACTGTTCCGGTTTGTCCAGGACTGAGGGGTTTCCTGGGATGTGCAACTTTCAGTGCTAAAACCAAGCTATATATATATATATACACACACACACACACACACACATATATATATCCAGTGAGCTAGCTTGAGCCAATTCATATGTCAATAGTCACAGGACTCCCCAAAGTAGTAACGGAGTACTCTCAATACTGTCTCACAGTTCTCTCATAACCTCTTAGTCAATTCATTCTCCCACTCACTAAAGACCTTTTCACCACTTATTATTATCATTGAATATCACTCCTTGTTCTATCTCTCAGGTGATGAACTTGTTACTAATCTATCTGAGAAGAATGGAAGCAATCAGAATAAAACCTTCTCATTCCTCTTATATCAAACTGCTTACTGAAATTGGCCTTAATATTGGTAGAATGGATGGAGTGTCTATGCATCTAATGCCAACCCTTTCTCTTGTTGTATAAATGCATGTACTCTTCCCTACTAAAAAGGTTTGCTCTAGCCATGGATAGGAAAACTCAATATTATTATAATGGCGATTCTCCCCAAATATATCTAGATTCAACACAATCCTTGTCAAAATCCTAACAATTTTTTTGGCAGAAATTGACAAGCTGATCTTAAGATTTACATAGAAATGCAAAGATCCAGAATAAGCAAAACAATCTTTAAAAAGAGGAAAGTTGGAAGACTTATACTTCCTCATTTCAAACTTATTATAAAGCCAGTAATCAAGGAAATGGGGTACTGGCATAAGCAGATAGATCCATGGCCAATTGATTATTGACAAAAATGCCAGGGTAATTCAACTGAGAAAAGATTGTCTTTTCAACAATCTTATTATAAGACAATTGGATAGTCACATTACAAGACATTATAAGACAATTGGATATCCATATGCAAAAGATGAATTTAGACTATTACTTTACACCATATACAAAATTAACTCAAAATGGATCACAGGTCTAAATATAAGGGCCAAAACTCTAAAACTTCTGGAGAACAACATGGGAAAAAGTCTTTACGAACTTGAGTTAGGCAAAGAGTTCTTAGATATGACACCAAAAGCCAAATCCATAAAATAAAATAATGATAAACTGGACTTTTGAGCTTCAAACTATATCACTAAGAAAATGCAAAGTTTTAGCAAGGATGTAAAGAAGGTAGAACCCTAATACACTGCTGTTGAAAATGTAAAATGGTGCAGCCACTTTGTAAAACAGTTTGGTACTTCTTAAAAAGTTTATCATAAATTTACCATACAACCCAATAATTCCACTCCTAGGTACCTACCAAAGAGAAATAAAAACACATTGTCCTCACAAAGACTTGCCCATAAACGATCATAGCAGCATTATTCATAAGGGCCTCAAACTGGAAACAATCCAAATGTTCATCAATTGGTGAATGAATAAACAAAATATGGTATTCTATATAATCGAACACTATCAGTCAAAAGGAACAGACCGTTGATGCATGCTACAACATGGAAAAACCTTGAAAACATTATGCTAAGTGAAAGAAGCTGGATCCAAAAGGTCGTATGTCATGTAAATCTGTTATAAGGGATGTCCAGAAAAGACAAATGTATACAGACAGAAAGCAGATTAGTGGTTATCTGGGACTGGAGGTTAGAATGGGGATTGACTGTAAATAGACATGAGGGATCTTTCCCGGGTGATGAAAAGGTCTAAAACTAGATTATGGTAAGGGTTGCACAAGTCCATAAATTTACTAAAAATCATTGAATTATACACTTACAATGGGTGAATTTTATATTGTGTAAATTATATCTCAATGAAACTGTTAGTCAAAAGGAGGAAGAGGAGAAATTTTGGCTCTGATTAGTCAGCCATAGAGAAGACTAGCCAAGGGTAAAAACAAGGAGATAGAAAGACATGGAAGAGGGAAGGATCCTAGGATGATAGCTGGATTCTGAGGCCAAAGGATAAAATATGGCCAGGGAAAATAATCTCAGTGGCAAATATGGCCAAGAAATTTTAAGAATGTTTAAATGATTCAATTTCCAAATTTTCTACTGTGGTATGAAAATATAGAGAATATAGCATAAACTGTTCACTTCTTTACATCAATACATTCTTTATTTCTATATCTAGCCACATCTTTCCATTTTCTCATGGGTAATGAATATCTCACTCATTCTCTATTTGTATCTGAGCACTGGAAGTAATGCCACTATGATATCCTTTGGCAAAAAAACATAAATTTAATTAAATCTCACCTCATTTGGGTAAGAATTTTGTACTCTGGCTCTATGAAATTCACATGATGATTCAATTTACCAGCTAGAGTTTGGGAGAATCTCCATCCTATTACTTACTACTTACTATGGGGAATTAATTTCTGACTTTTCTGTCATGTCCCTGAAATACATGGGAATTAACACAAATGCGACCAACATCTTGGCTAGAGAGGTCATGAGATACTTTGGCAGGTGAACCCATGGATTTTTTCTTGGATCGATCACTGCTAGCCTGGTTTCTATCTTTACCTGCTCAGATTCATGTTTTACTGATCATACCTACAGACTGAACTGGAAGTGCACTATGCTTTGCCTAACACATGAGTAGAATAATTCAAGGTGATTCTCTCAAAAGAGATGAATTTCTTGCCTCATAAAATGGTGCAGACCCAGTGGTGTAGTACCACATACTTAAAGTTCACATAGACCTGTGTTTAAATCTCAGCTCTACTATTGGTTTGCCGTATATCTTTGTAAATGTACCTTAATCTGTTGAAGCTCATTTTACCCATATGCAAAAATGGGGATAATTACATTTAATTCATAAGAAGCCATTATGAGCTATATAAAAGATATATATCTCTTAATTTGATATATACTATCTTTTGTATATACATATATAAAAGATATATATTTTTTTAATTTGTGCATTGCATATAGTAGACAAATGAATTTACAGAGATAATTTTATTATCTGTTATCATTCTACTTACCTATTTTCCCTATTGGCGTAGTCAATATGTGTGATTTAAAATTTAGCTCACTGCCTCAGGGATTTTCCGTTCAGCAGCCCTTTATTCCAGTGAGAAATGTTATCTCTCTCTCTCTTTCTCTATCTATCTACTGGCTCTCTAGCTAAAAATAATTTAAAAAGTGATTTTTAACATATTTAAATTATTAATATTGCCACTGAATGTTGCAATGTACATAGAGATTCCTCATATGAGGTGTTACCCTCCAGTAATAAGATAGATTTCAAATAATAAAACAAATTTCTGATGTAGTGAGGGAATTGATCTTATCATTTTAGGGACATGGTTTCTATAACACACAGAGATAATTCTGCTATGCAAAGTCCTACTGGGGAACTATAAAGTAATTCTAATGTTTTTTCATAGTCTAAATATATAAAATTCTACATTCACAGATACCTCAATTTTGAATTCTCTCATTTATACAAGGGATTTGTGTGATAAAATTATATCAGGCTATATTTCATAAACCAAAGCATTATAGGTTTGGAATTTTTTTAAACAATTATCTATTCCATACCAAGGAATCTTTGGGGAATGAGTCTGTTTAAAAGTTAGACGAGTTGTGTAAGTAAGTTGGCAAATTTATTTGCTGCCTTAAGACTCATTGATAGCCTCTATTTTGCAAATAGTGAACTATTCACATGCTTTCTCCCTAGGTTTCTCTATCCGAAAGTCCTCTGTTCTGGGATTTCCAAAAGAGTTAAGAGGCCATCCAATAGCCCACTCTTTTGTATTAGGCTGGGTATTCCAGAAACAGACCTTGAGGCAAGGACTCATGTAAAAGTGATTTGCTAGAAAGTATTTCTAGGGAAAGTGTTAGGTAGGTTGGAAAGAAGGGCTGGGCTGGGGAGGGACCTAAGCAAGGGTACACTATCAAGCAAAGCCCCACGGAAGGTAAATTTGCCTAAATTTCACAGAAGAGCTTTAGAGACAATGTTGATCACACTTGACGGTTGTCTCCATCATGGTACAAGGGAGCTGGAGCATTTCTACTCCCTATTCCAGTCAGTTATTAGTTAAACATCTCCTGGCAGGAAAGGGAGAGAGGGATAGCAAATTCCAGGCACTTCTGGCTCTCCATGCACCTAAGCAAGGAAGGTTTGGCAGCTTGAGGATAACCCTCAAAACAAAGAGATACAGGTGCTGGTTATTGGGAGTAAAAGCCTGTAAGCATTTGGCATACATAAAAAATGGTAAAAGGCACAAAAATGATAAAATAATCCTAGGGAATATGTGCAAAGCACTGGAAACATCTGCTACTACACCTCAATTCTTTGCTAAAAAAATTCTGATTATTTGGAGAGTGCCAATGTACATAGCCCCAGGTAATTAGGGGCTGGATCACAATTGGTCTATTGTGTTCATGGCAATTTTGTTCCCTTTGTCCTTGATTAATCTGAGTGTGAGCATGTGCCACCTTACCTGGTAAATGGAAAGCCTACTTAAGGCCTCTGGGAACCTTGGTTCTCCCTGAAAAAGTATATAATCTTTCCTCCCTTGTTTTCTGGTTTTGATGCTCCCACTTGAGACTATGATGCTTACAGCTACTGTGGCCATCAAATTTCTATCAGTGAAGGACCGAGGGAATGTGGGTACCTGAAGACACTGTGGAACCACAGAATCAACCCAGAGACTGCCAATCCCTGGACTTCTGGTCAAATAAACAATAAATGCCATTTGGACGTAAGTCAGAGGTGTTCAATCTAGAGTACATGTACCTTTGGCTCAGGCAAAGACTCCCCTACAAGAGAAAGCATGGACTGTGCAAAGATAATAATTTCTAGGTCTTCAACTTCCTAAAATGGATCTGCCTGAGAAGGGCACACATGTGATGGAAGTGCTGGTTCTTCTTTCCCTCCTCTCCTTTCATAATCTCCTTCCATCCTTGTAAAAGAAAGAAAACCTCCACTCTATTGCTAAACATTGTCCCAGGTGGAAAAACCTCTAGGATACCAAACAAAGGGAGAATTTGCTATAATACAATCATTGTTTTTGAGAAAGTGAGTGATTCTAATTACTGGATAACAAATCATTTTGTGAGGCAAGTGGTTTCCACTTCATTGATTTCCAAGGAACTGAAGGGGAATCTAATCAACTTGTTGGCTAATAGATGATTAAAATATTATTTGATGGTGGATCATTAGGGTATTTTTGCAAATAACTTAGGAGGTCAAAGAACTGAATCGCAAAACTTCTATTTCTCTACTTCTTGTGAACAAGGTTTGTCAACACTGTCTATTACAAAATTTAAAAATGAGATAAAATCTATGTTCAACTCTGGTTCATTCTAACAATAAGTAATATCCATTCAGGATTACATAAATTGTAAAAAAGAAAAGAAAATCCCCATCAACCTCATTTAGAGTCAAAAACTTCAATAAATTATTTTTCATGTTTAATAATTATTTCTCAAAATTCTGTCATGTTTATATTCTTTTGATCAATTGTGTATTAATCAATATCATGATGATGACCCCATCCAAAAAATATTAGAGCTCTATATCATAGCAAATTAAAAAACACAATACTTCATGGGGCCGGCCCTGTGGCATAGTGGTTAAGTTCGCATATTCTGCTTCAGCGACCCGGGGTTCACCGGTTCAGATCCCATGTGTGGACCTAAGCACCACTTATCAAGCCATGCTGTGGCAGGCGCCCCACATATAAAATAGAGGAAGACTGGCACAGATGTTAGCTCAGGACTACTATTCATCATCAAAAAGAGGAGGATTGGCAGCGGATGTTAGCTCAGGGCTAATCTTCCTCAAAAAAATAAAATAATAAAATAAATTTAAAAATAATACTTCAAAAATATAAATGTATTAGTCATTGGAATATAGTAGGATAATAAATAAAGAAGTTATAAGCAGAGTGTATATAAAATTAGGATAAATTCAGTGGGGGAAATAGAATGAAAATGATAATTTGAGTAAAATAAGGAATGAGGCAACATTTCCAACTATTAAGAAAGAGCTATTTATTTATGTTTAAGCAGATTATAATGGATATAAAGAAAATACGTTATTTATATTTCATTAGAAATACTCGAAATGTGATATAGCAATTTCACTTTAAAATATTACTACTTACAATTCACTATAAATTGTTTCCTTTGAAATTATTTTAATATTGCAACTTGGACGTGATAACTTAAAAAGAAATGTGAGTGGGATTACATAATTTTACAAAATATTTTTCTAGGGTATGAAAGCAAAGGTATTTGAAAACCAATGGTTTAAGACAAATACAAATACTGTATGTTCTCACTTATATACAGAATCTAAAAAAGCTGAAGTCATAGAGAGTAGAATGGTGGTTGCCAGAGGGTGGGGAGGGGTTGGGGGATGGGAAGATGTTGGTTAAAGGGTACAAACTCCCAGCTATAAGATAGAGTTCTGGAGATCTAATGAACAGCATGGTGACTATAATTAACAGCACTGTACTATATATTTGAAAGTTGTTAAAAGAGCCAGATCTTGAATGTTATCACCACACACACATACACAAATTGGATGTGAGGGGCTGGGGTGTTAACTAACTTTATTGTAGTAATCATTCTGCAATATATACACATCGCATTGTGCACCTTAAACTTACATATGTTATATCTCAGTAAAGCTGCAAAAAATACATTGTTATTCAGGAATATTCATATTTGTCAATGGAGGATTCTGTCACTGATTCAGAAAGCTTTACTGTTAGTGCCTTTTAAGTGGACCTCAAGCAATTAATCTAGAAAATGTTTCATCTTGTTTTATATAATTAAGTTATAAAAGATGCCAGTGCTCAATGTTGGTACAGTTGTGGGGTAATCTACACTGCCAAAAAATACTGGAAAATTTTAAATTGGTACCAACCATGTCTTGTTCTATTGTTTCAGTAAACTTAAAATGGCAAAAACAAATGTTTGAGGCTGTTTTACCTTTCTTGGTGAGTATATTTTTTTATTATAGTTATCTGATTTTATCATTTTATTATTACCATTCATTAAATAATCTTATATTTTACTTAAACTGTGTTTTTTTCCTATATGATTTTACAACTAGAAAATATGCATTTTTGGTCCCCAATACTCTTCATTTAAAAACCTGGATTATGCAAGTAGCTTAATTCTTGGGAAAAATAAAAACAACCTTAAGACATAAGTCAATATAAGAACATAAAAAGAGAGAAGTTTACTTTGAAAGGAAATTTGGCTCACATTAAAAACATTTATAAATAGAATTAAGTTTAAATAAATGTTGAAATGTATTTTCCATAAATTCTCAAAAGAAAATATGTATGATGTACAAAAATAAAATTCAGCACTAACAAACTGAATGAAGGCTTGGGATAATATGAAGAAAAATAGGTGAAGAGAAGTAATCAAATAATTCTTTGGGAAGTGAGGAAATATATGAAATTTTAGATTCCTTTGTAAGAAAGGACTTTGACAGTCCTATGTCTGAACTAATGTCATAGAGCCAAATGTATAATAAACTTTATATAGCTTTCCATGTCTCTAAATGCTTTCATTATTAAGCAGGAAAGAATGACAATAATTTAACAACGCATTCAAGCCCAGAATTTTTACAAGTTGCGGATATAAAAATGAATCTGAGAGGGAATTAACAAAGAGAAAAGCAGAAGTCAATAAGATCGATTTTTCAAACTAGTACAATGCATTCCTTGCCAGTGTGTTTAAGGGCAAAATGAGATAAACCAAGAGCATACGAAATTATGATAAAAATATATGATTATATAATTTATAGATGAGGAGAACCTTTTCTTATTGCAAGAACCTTTCTATTGAAGATGGTGGATCAAGCACATCCATTTACTTTACCTCCCCGTCAAAAAATAAAAACAAAACAACAAAACTTGACATAATATGTTGCAAAAAATGCTGGAAAATACATATAGATAGCAGATACATAGAAGTTATAGATTCATAAAACTGTGACAGGTGGAAAGGAAAGCAGGGATTTGATAAATTTCTGGAGCAGGGGAGGCAGATGGGGCCATATTAACTGATAAACATTTCTGGAAGGAACTAAAGCTCAGAGCCCACAGAAGTCGCCAGCTGTGGAGGGGGATACATACAGGAGGGCTTGGAAGAAGGAATGTACTGGAAGAACTGTCTGTAAAGGCTACAGAGTTCTGCCTCTCTGGACCTTGTACGAAGCAGGGGGTGCCCCCTTCCCATTTGAAGACAAAATATACTCTATAAATAAATTGAAATTTATATCCTAGAGAGTTTCTAGAAGTGAGGCTGGTACCCTAAATCTGGGTCCTTTTTATATCTGGGAGGTAAAAATGGCATATTGGCACTAGGGAATTCCTTAGTGAGTGCTAAATTAACTGCCTGCAATCCCCTATGGACATCAGTCATGGATTAGAGATGCCCTAGACTGATTTTATTGCCACCTTTTCTCATCCCCCAGAAGAGAGCTACAATCCTTGTCTTATGGAGACTGCATACTAGCAGGAAAGATAAACAGTACACAAATGACCACAACATAGCCAAGTCCTGATTAGAGTCCTGAGGATAAGGTAAAGCCTGGGCAGGAAGCTGAAGGGGAATACATGTGAAATCAGGAGGCCAACAAAAGCCTCCTTCTCCCACCTGTGAGGAGTGACCTGTGTGAAACGAAAGAGTGAATCATGGACGCCACGGAATTAGGTCATCCAGAAAGAAAGAAGAGCAACTGAACACACATCCGTTCACCTTCAAACTTTTTAAATTGGTATGTCCAAAGATTTCAATTATTATTATTTTATCAAGTGTGAACATCTGGCTTTTAATCCATTATCAGCTTTGGTTTACCTATATGTTCCATGTTATTTCTGCCATACTATTTATTCACTTATTCATAATCAGGAACACAATCATGGCTTCTCTTTCTTGCCTTTAATTGGATCATTTCAGTGTTCTACATCCCTTACTTCTATTAATGTTTTTGATTTCTTCATTGGTTTTGGAGTCGGTCATTCTATTTCTATTCTTCCATTAATTACTTGTACCTTTTTTAAACAAATACTTTTAAATATATTAAAATATATATGACATATAATATTTATATAAATGTATAAAGAATTTATGTGTATATGTGTGTGTAGATACACACATATACACAATATATATTATAATATTATGTATAATATATATATATTCCTTCTATAGATACATTCCTCTTCATTCTCCTGTCCAATACCTCCAACACCCGTACTGAAATCAGCTTTTATTTTTAGCTGCAGATAGTAAAGGAAACAAACAAAATGACAGCATTATGAAACATCAAAGACCTTAAAGCAAGGACAACTTTGTCTTTGCAAGTATGCTATAGTCTTGAATGAAGTGACTGATACATAATTTGAATATTATCACTTTTACAGGGTTCCTGCTCTTTCTCCATCCAGTCTCCATCTGACCTGCCATTGCCCCCAAATTAAAAGAGTTTGAATCATTTTGATAGCATTAACCACTAGACTTTGGCTTTCTCTGCTTACAACTTCACTATCTGACAAAGGTTTCGGTAGTTTCTATGAGAAAATAAAAATACTGATACTCAGCAGTGCTAATTGAGGGTGAATTGGAACAGAGAGCTCACGTAACATCCAATTTATGTTGGTGAATGTTTCCCTCCTCTCTCTTCCCTCTTATTCCTCCTTTCTGTTTCTGTTTCTCCTCTACACAGTTCACATCATTGCTTGTTTTTTTGTTTGAAGGGATAGCAGATCATAGGCTTTCCTTCTGAAAATTTCAGATTTTGATTTATATTATAGATCTTTCCTGTAGACACGAGAGCAACTGAGTATCAGGAGGCACAACGAATCAGGGATTTTGTGCACAGGCTGCAAGATATAAGATGCTCCCTACCCGATGTTTCATGCTTTGGCCATTAAGCCAGGGCCTCAGTAAGGGCCTTTTGGGTGAAAGGGATATAAAAGGAAGCAAAATGGTATAATAATGCTATTAGTCTGAAGCTCAATATAATGTTAGGACTCTTCATATAGGTAGAAAAGTGGAACTAAATTTTAGGGCTGGTTTGACCTATATGCTTAAGTCCTTATGCTTGTTTATATATGAAACCAACACATTTAGTTAGCCAAAAAAAAAAAATCCACAAACATCTGTTTTTTCTAGTTGATATCAAAGAGTCGTTTTATCATATTTTCCACTAGGCTTTGTGTCAAACACTGGAAGAAATTAAGATATCCTTCAGAAGGTGAATGGATAAACAAACTGTGATATATCCATACAATGGAATTGTATTTGGCGATAAAAAGAAATGAGCTATCAAGCCATGAAAAAACGTAGAAGAACCTCAAATGCATGTTGCTAAGGGAAGAAGCCAGTCTGAAAAGGCTACATACTGTCTGATTTCAACCATACGACATTCTGGGAAACAGTAAAACTATAAAGACAGTAGTGAGAGAGGGACGAAGAGGTGGAACACCTGAGATTTATGGTCAGTGAAAGTATTTTATATAATACTGTAATGGTGGATACATGATGTTACACATTTGTCAAACTTTGTAATACAGAGAACATGGAACTTTATAATACAGAGTGAACCCTAATGTAAACTATGGACTTTAGTTAGCAATAATGCATCAATACTGGCTCATCACTTGTAACAGATATACCACAATAATGCAAGATGCTAATAATAGAGGAAACTCAGGAGAGGATGAGGGAAAAGCGGATATATGGGAGCTCTCTGTATTTTTTGCTCAATTTCTCTGTAAAACTGCTCTAAAAATAAAATCTATTAATTAAAACTCATTTGATAAGTTTGCAATTATTAAGCAATGTTTAAAAAGAGTCTATAATAATTAAACATTTATTTTCTAAGAGATTATGAAAAACAAGATAAATTTGTATTTATCGTATGTTACCTACTGTGTAAATATACTGAAACAAAGATCAACCAGCTACTAAAATGTGAGTAGTTTGTCTCTTGGCTATAAGTGATTTTAATTTTCTTCCTTATATTACTTCTACATTTTCGAAATTAATTGGGATCTTATAAGGGGTTGTTTTATTATTTTATGTTTTTTAACAGCAATTGTAACATTTATGGCAATAGAGCATCAATAAGATGTAAAAGTTAAAAAATAAAGATTTGTACGTATCCCCCTCTACCCTCTTGTTCCCACAATCCTCTCCAGAGGGAATCATTTTCCAAAGTTTGATATTTTGCATCCATATTTTTTTCCATGCACATAGATGTTAAATATAAATGGGATCAAACATACTTCCTCTTCAGGGATGTGCTTCAAGCCATTTTTCTCTGTCAACATAATTCTTCCACGTTTATCTCATTCTTTGTAATAGCTGCATATCAACTATGTAGTGTGTGATTGCATCAAAATGAACCTAGAAACTTCCTCAGTGATGCACGTTTACCTCATTTCAAATTCTAAATCAATGCACATTATAATGTAATGAATATTCTTGTATTTTTACATAAATATCCCTATAGGATAGGTTATTAGATATATGATTGCAGAGTCAGTCCATCACTATTTCAAAATCTTGGTAGGTCTTGCCAACTGACTTCTCAAAATGTTTCAGCAATGTTCACTTCAATCAATGTGGTATGAGAGAGATGGAGTCTCTATTTCTTTACATCATTTGAAATGACCAACTTTTAAATCGATGGTGGTCTGGGGGACAAAATCTCATTTTTTGCACTAATTTGTATTTTATTGATTTCTAGCAAGGGTGAGCACTAGTGATATGTTTACTGGTTATTTGCATTTGTCATTTCACAATTTCTGGTGGATCAGTGTTTTTCTCTATATGTATTGCCCTTTCCTTATTGATTTAAGGAAGTTTTGAGGCTTTTGCGGATAGTGACCATTTGTCTCTTGTATATATTGCAAGTATTTTCTTCCAGTTATTTTCTTGTCATTTAATTTCATTAATTTTATATTTTTTGTGCAAACATTGTTATTTATATTATTTTCATAAAGTTAAATCTGTTCAACTTCGTGAAATCTTTCTTTCCTTCCTTCTTTCTTCTCTCTCTCTCTCTCATTTCTTTATTTTTGGGTTGTGATTTCCTTAAAAAGACCAGCTATTTATACAAAGTTATAATACATCTTTTCTATAACTTCTATATTACTTGTTGACTTTTTGAATAATTCAGTTAAATGGTTTTTCTTCAAATATCATTTAATATATTTTTAGTATGACATTTATTTATGTATGTGAAGTGTATTTTTGCCATAAATTGAATTCTTATGTATAGGTGAGTCTTTTTTCTGGATTGGGTTCTCCTTTATGCTTTATCAACTTTTGCTTCTTCCTCCACTAATTCTACCCTGTTTCAATTACTTTAGTTTTATTTCGTATTTTGGTTTAAACTAAGGCTAGTTCCATCTACTGTTCTTTTAAAAGTATTTCTTGACGTGTCTCATGTTTTCTCCCTACTGCCGTATGAACTTTAGATTCAGCTTCTTGGATTATTTCTATAACAGAATCATCTGGATATTTTGCACTGAGATTCCGTTAAAATCATAGGTGAATTTAGAGAGCATGGCTATCTTTATAAAATTGATAACTTTCATCAGAACAATTATAAATTTCAAAAAAATGAACAAGATGGAAAAATATAGGACCAATGGGTTCATCTTTCACATTTTCCCAAATTGTGTACATTGCTAATTTCTAATTCCTGTCATGGCCATTACAGCATGAAGCAACAGGGATGATTTAAAAGAAGTTTATATTAGGACTGAGCTTATTTCAGTATAACCAAGAAGAAAGAAAAACAAAAACAAATACAAGAAATCCATAGGAACATTTCTGAAAGTGTAAGGATGTGAGCTACTGACTCCAGCCAGGGTAACTTCATGCCAGAGTAAAATAAAATTTTTCAGGATCTTCTAAACTGTCCACTTTGAGTGTCTACAGCACTCCTGGCTTTTGAGTGCAGACCCAGCATGTCAGTGATTTTAAGTCCTCCTTTTTTGATTCTCCTCAACTTCCGTTTCCCAGAGAGCCCTCTCTCTCCTCTGTCAAATACAAAGTAAATATTTACTTGCATATTTTAAGTAACTTTTTCTTTTGAGATAATTGTAGAGTCCAATGCAGTTGTAAGAAACAATGTGGAAAGAGCCCCTGCATCCTTCACCCAGTTTCCCTTAATGGTACCATCTTGCAAAATGATAGCACAATATCACAACCAGGAAATTGACGGGGATACAATTCACTGATCTTGTTCAAATTTCCCCAGTTTTACTTGCACTCGTGTGTGTGTGTGTGTTCCTTGTCTTCTTTTTCTTCTTCAGATTTAATTAACTATTGTATATCAAGCATATGAGTATTTTATCTTAATTACAGAATCACAATTTAACAGTTTTGCTGTAGATGTGATATACTTCATGGCCCAGGATGATTTGTAACACAGCTTAAATATGTTTAATATATATTAATAATATTAACGCATTATGGAAATTAAATCACAGATCACAAATTTGTGACATGTGAACTCAAATGGATCAAGAAAGATATTTCTATTTGTGAGAAAGGGGTTGGTTTCTCATCTGTTGATTTTAATTTATTATGCAGTCTAGGTGATTGGCTTTCCAAATGAGTTTTTGCTTTCACATTATTACAATGAGACATTTATAATTAATGCCACAGAAAAATTACACTGGGGTAATATTTAGTCAATCTTTGTCAATAGGAAACAAAAGCATAAATCTAACACTAGGTGGAAAAACAGAATACAAGATTGCTTTAGAATAAATAGAATAAATCTTGATTCACTTACTTACAACTACATTTTTCTCTGATGAAATTCTATTTGGGTGGCATGCCTATCTTTGTTTAAATTCATTGTTTCATCTTGTCCTAACTATTATTCATTTATACACAGGGCCGTTTGTGCTTAAAAATAAAGTCATTGCTTAAAAGGACAAGGTCGAATGTTTATTCCTTATTTTAAAATCTTTCTGTGGGTTTTACTTTTCCTAATTATGCTTGGCTCATCATGATAAGGAAGGATGTTCAGTCACAAAAATATTCAAATGGAATTCAAAGAGGGTCCTCTGCAAACCAAATAGAAATGGAAAAGATGAAAACCTCATAACTAGGGAAAACATGTTCTTCCTTTTCTTCTTTATCTTTTATTATTTATCATTGTTGTTGCTGTTATCATTATCTAGAATGATTGTCAATTTTCTTTTATTTGGAATTTTTTGCTCTGGAGTTCTGGGCTATGTGAAATGTTTGAATTCTCTTAAATTGTGGCACATTTCTGGGCACAAATTTCTTCTGATTTTTAGCAGCTGTTTGACAAAGTAGAGCAAAGATCAAAGAAAAATATAAGTAGATGGGTTAGCATGATTGCTAAGCTGAAAGTGAAGCAGAGGAGCCCATGCCACCTGGAGCTCAGAGCATCTTCTCTGGATTGACTTTTGCCAAGCCCAAGGAGCTGATGATATTTTGCTGTTGTTAAATCTGGAAGACAACCAGTAGAGAAATATTCACCAACATCCTCATCATTCTTATTATTTTGTTCACCACAAAGTCTAATGTGGAGCAAAGTTAAATGAAAGAAGAAGCCATAAATAAATTATGAATAACATTTTCTTGAACATAGCTTCTCTATCCAGAAATATAAGTCAAGCGTTCTATTTTATGTCATTGTAGACTTAGTGTTAATTGCTATTAAATTGGTACGGAAACACTTCAACTTTATTAACTTTAGTTTCCACATCTATAAAGAAGAACATAATAATAATATATACTTCATATGAGCTGAAAATATGAAGATGATCTTACTATATTGAGAAAGGAGATAGAGAAAAGAATTCCAGGTAGAGGAAAAAATATTAGCAAATGCATATAAGTATAAACATTCATATTAAGTGTGATCCAAAGTATATCCAGGGCAAAGAGCACAATGCTATGAAATTATCATGAAAAACAATTTGATGTTAGATAATGAAGGGCTTTGGATGCTCTGAAAAATCATTTAAGATGTTAACATATTCAAGGACATTTTGAAGATTTCCTTTCCATACTTAGTATTCTTTTTTGTGCTTTTGAATTTTTCCTCTTCATAGCTTTTGAAATGTTATCTTGTGCTCACTTTCCCCTTGATGTTACCTTCTATCAAGGCCCCTAATGCTCCTCATACAATGAGAATTTTAGATCTGTTTCTTCAGAATTTTTATATTAGGCAGTTGAATTCACAAAGGCAAATGTGGTTAGTTGTGAACTTCGAGTAGAGCAAACGCCTGGCTAGTAGTTACCCTAAGGGAGGCAGAGTTGGAAATCAGAAGAGCTCTCCTTTGATTCTCCTGTAGGGTAAAATTTAGGGGTTGGTGTCTAGAAGCATTTTCACACCCTACTTCTGAGTCATGAACTTCCAGAGAAGGTTTTTCCTCTTGTTATAGTAAAATATCTCCCTTGAAATATGTCTCTGTAGCTCATATTCAAGGACCATACCTACTATTGCTGACTAATATGACCATGTTGTTAGGATGAATTGATGGCTAGTGAGAAATAACAGGACCATAGCAGATACTCAGTAATGAATAGGTTGAGGGATATATCATAGTGGAAGTAAATTTAATTCTATAGCACTTTTCAGTAGGATAGACAGCAGAAAAATTGGAAATGCCTTCTTCAATAGGGTTACAGAAATGACTGAAATTCCTCAAGGAATAAGTCTTCTGTTGATCCAAGTAAATGTTGAGTGCTATAGAGTGAAAATCCACTGCCCCCCTTGTCCTCACATATACACACAAGAGCAAAAATAATAATGGAGGATAATGGAGAAGAGAAGCCAAAACTGGTATATTCCAGTTCATATACAATGTTACAGTTTGAGGTTGAGAGAATAGAGTAAGAAGTAAGACTCTCAGAATAAAGATAGAGACTTCAATTACAAAAGCAAAGATCTCACTTTATCACCAGTTCATCCTTCATCCTCAGAAAGGTGCCTCAAATAAAGCTTCATTTCTTTTTTGCATAAGGAAAGCATTGTACTCTGCTTCAGAAGAATGGGTAAAGACTAGGACAGATTCTATATGCTGCTAAACCCACCTAATCATGTGAGTACCAGTGTTCCATTCAACAGTAAATGTTTATTAAGTATCTACTCTGAGCCAGGCTCCTTTTTCTGGTGTTGGTGACAGAGTTGTAAACAAGACAAAGTCCTTGTCCTCATGGAATTCTAGTAGAAGATATTCTAGTGGAAGATGATACCAATAATTAAATGAACAGATGAGCTTACAGTGTTTAAATGTAATTAATCATGTCCAGTAGTGACCAGTACTATGAAGTAATTTCAGGAAGAAAGACGCAATAGCTGTGAATACATATTGCTCCTAAATTAAAGTGAACCCTTATTGAGGAAACCACTTGCAGGATTTAGGTCAGGAAGAAACACACCTGATGTGAGTGGCCAATTTCTTGAACAGAAACAAGGCAGCTACCTAGAATGAGAAGAGCAAGTATTTCTGTGTAGCATAGCTTTCTCATCTCCTTTCCTACAGGGGCATGTGGGGTAGCTTCTGAACAAATAAAAACTTACAGAGTTGAGAAAGGAGCCTAATTCTATTAAGTTGTTTTAAAAATATTTTTATATAATATATTTACACATTATTTTGAAAGAACTCACATTAATAATCTAAGTGCTTCTGTTCATGAGAGTGATTATAAATTTTAGGCCTTCTGGATTCTTAGACCAAACTCAGAGTCAGCAAAGATGCATCTTCAGCCGAGGAGAGAAAACTAAATCAGTGCAGAAGTGTTCCTGAAAAATATCTTTGGGTTCAGATCTTCAATATTTCGTAAAGGCTATTTCCCCACAGTCAACCTCCCACAACTCCGAATTGATATGCTTAATCTATTTGACTACGTACTCTTAGTTAGGAGCTGCTCACAGTGATGAGTTATTTCTCACTTAGCCTGTATCTTGACCCTTTTCCTTTTCACTCTGGGCGAGATTCTTGTCTGACTTTTCTACATCTCCCGTCCTATCTGCTGTATTGCCTATGTTAGCTTAGCTAGGACCAGGCTTTGCAGCAAAAGGCTGAGGGATTGAGGCCTGGCTATAAGACAACAAGGTCAGCCAAGAACATAAGGTGCATCTTTATTAGACACCATCACACTCTGTTGCACATTTCTCTCTTTTTCTCTTTCTTAAATTCTTCATCTATTTCCTTATAAAAATATTTATTGAATGTCTATGAGTTCTACTCATGGTGCTAGAACTGTGAAGGTCATTTATTTCGCTGTGAAAGTCATACTCAGATGACAACATAATTTCATGTAGTTAAGCCCAAAGGGTAAAGAGTCATTATAAATAGTTATATAAAATACCAGAAAATAAACAATCAAAATGATGAGCATTTACTCTCTACATGGAAATGATGAAATAGCAAACTTCACTAGTCACAGAAAACCAAAGATTAAACATGTACGTGTAACAAGTATGCTGCAGTGATTTTAAAATAAGCTTTCCGCCTGATAGATGGTGTGGCCTGTTACTCAGCTATAGATGATGTGGCCAATTAAAAAATAAGACACCTTATATCAATGATAACAAATTGTCAAGACTTTACTGAGAATTGCTTTATCAGCAACTATATAGAGTGATAAATCATCATTACCCATCACCCAATACTACTCGAGAACACTAGTAAGTTTCCTGAGAGCTCTGTGAAAATTTTCCTCTTTTATAATTAACCCTCATTAAAAGGTTGCAGTTTTTTTTTCAGGATGATCAGAGTGACACAAATGCAGCTGAGAACGGCTGTGATACAGATGTTTTATGTTCAGGTTGTTGGGAATAGTTCATCATTCATGAAGTGATTCCATAATTCTTTTCACTCTACTTATTCTGTTGCATAAAATGGAGAAATATGCTTAGAATGATAATTTCTAAATAATTAGTGGAAATATCAAGGGAAAAAATAATTTTTTCCAGTGGAATAATGAAATACATGTTTTAATGTTTTAAGAAATAAAGTTTTACATTAACATTTAAAATACTCCATTAGGTCACACCAAAGGGGAAAAAAAGTTGCCTTGACAGGGCTCCTACTGGTTAAACTGGGACAACTGGAACATCAAAAAGAATAGTAATGGTAATGGTTTATACTATGTTCAATATTATATTGAATAATAAAAGAAATCACTGAGCCCATTGTAATAAAATAAAAAAGGAGATAAGAGAAAGCTCTTCTTTGCAAAAAATGCTAGCTAATAAACATACACATGTAATAATACAATTATAATTCAACAATGACTTTTGCAACCACTAATACAATTATTGATTTAGGTAAGAATCATTAACAGATGCTAAAACCATTAGATGAAATGTTGTAGGAGGACAGGATATTAATATGGTCTCATAGTATGAAGCCACAATTTGCTAATTAATTACGATGGATAAAAATACCTCTACAGCGAAAGGAGCTAGAAAACACCATCTTAGGATTCTTTGTTCTATAATGTCATTGGGATTCTGATTGGGATTGCATTGAATCTGTAGTTTGCTTTAGGTAGAATGGACATTTTAACTATGTTTATCCTTCCAATCCATGTGCATGGAGTATCTTTCTATTTAATTATGTCATCATCAATTTCTTTCAATAATGTCTTATAGTTTTCATTGTATAGGTCTTTCACCTCCATGCTTATTTCTAGTATTTTATTCTTTTTGTTGCAATTGTAAATGGGATTGTATTCTTGAGGTCACTTTCTGTTAGTTCGTTACTGCTTAGAAGTGCAATGATTTTTGTAAGTTGACTTTGTACTCTGCAACTTTGCTATATGTAGTTGTTGATTATTTCTAATAGTTTTCTGATGGATTCTTTAGGGATTTTCTATATACCAAATCATGTTGTCTGCAAACAGCAAGAGTTTCACTTCTTTATGGCCAACTTGGTGACTCTTTCTTTCTTTTTCTTGACTTTTTGCTCTGGTGAAAATCTTCAGTACTATGTTGAATGAGAGTGGCGAGAGTGGGCACATTGTCTTGTTTCTGTTTTTAGAGGGATGGCTTTCAGTTTTTCCCAGTTGACTATGATGTTGGCTGTGGGTTTGTCATATATGGCCTTTATTATGTCGAGGCACTTTCCTTCTATACCTATTTACTTATTTATTGTGAGGAAGATTATCCCTGAGCTAATATCCATGCCAGTCTTCCTTTATTTTGTATATAGGACATCGCCACAGCATGGCTTGACAAACAGTGTGTAGGCCCAATCCTTGGATCCAAACCTGCGAGCCCCAGGCTGTAGAAGTGGAGCACATGAACATAATCACTATGTCACTGTGCTGGTCCCCCTTTTAAACCCATTTTATTGAAAGTTTTTATCATAAATGGATGTTGGATCTTGTCAAATGCTTTCTCTGTGTCTATTGAGATGATCATGTGATTTTTCTTCCTCGTTTTGTTAATGTGGTATATCACATTGATTGATTTGCAGATGTTGAACCATCCCTGCGTCCCTGGTATAAATCTCACTTAATCATGGTGTATGATCCTTTTAATGTATTGCTGTGTTCAGTTTGCCAATATTTTATTGAGAATATTTACAATTATTCGTCAGCAATATTGGCCTATACTTTTCCTTCTTTGTGTTGTCCTTGTCTGGCTTTGGGATCAGGGTGATGTTGGCCTTGTAGGATGTGTTAGGAAGTGTTCCATCTTCTTCAATTTTTCTTTATTTGTGATTGGCCTACTCAGATTCTCTGTTGCTTCTTGATTCAGTTTTGGGAGGTGTATGAACCTAAGAATTTATCCATTTCTTCTAGATTGTCCAATTTGCTGGCATATAGGTTTTCATAGTATTTCTTTTATAATCCTTTTTATTTCCATGGTATCCATCGTGATTTCTCCTCTTTTGTTTCTAATTTTATTTATTTGAGCCTTCTCTCTTTTTTTCTTAGGTAGTCTGGCTAAGGGTTTGTCAAGTTGGTTTATCTTCTGAAAGAACAAGCTCATAGTTTCATCGATCCTTTCTACTGTTTTTTTGTTTTCAATTTCACTTATTTCTGCTTTAATTTTTATTATTTCTCTCATTCTGCTGACTTTGGGCTTTGTTTATTCTTCTTTTTCTAGTTCTGTTAGGTATAGTTTAAAACTTTTTATTTGATATTTTCCTTCTTGGTTAAGGTGAGCCTGTATTGCTAAGGATTTCCCTCTTAGGATTGCTTTTGCTAAATCCCGTTTGAGTTGGTATGCCATATTTTCATTTTAATTTGTCTCCAGATATTTTTTGATTTCTCCTTTAGTTTCTTCAATGATCCATTGGTTATTCAGTAGTACGTTGTTTAGTCTCCACATATTTGTGAATTTCTCAGCTTTGTTCTTGGAGTTGATTCCTAGTTTCATACCACTGTGGTCAGAAAAGATGCTTGATATGATTTAAATCTTCTTAAATTTATTGAGACTTGCCTTGTTCCCCAACACATGGTCTATCTTTGAGACAGTTCCATGTGTACTTGATAAGAATGTGTATTCTGCTGTTTTGCAATGGAATGTTCTATATATATCTATTAAATCAATCTGGTCTAGTTTTTCATTTAATTCCACTATTTCTTTGTTGACTTTCTGTGTGGATAATCTACCTATTGATGTAAGTGGGATGTTAAGGTACCCATTGATGTAAGAGATATTATTGTGTTGCTGTTAATATCTCCTTTTAGGTTTGTTAATAGCTGCTTTATATATTTTGGTGCTCCTGTGTTGGGTGCATAGATATTAATAAATGTTATGTTCTCTTGGTGGAGTGTCCTTTTTATCATTATATACTTCCCCTCTTTGTCTCTCATTGCCTTTTTTATCTTGAAGTCTACTTTGTCTGAGGTAATATAGAAACCCCTGCTTTCTTTTGTTTCGCATTAGCTTGGAGTATCACCTTATATCCCTTCATTCTGAGCATATGTTTGTCTTTAGAGCTGAGATGTGTTTCCTGGAGGCAGCATATTCTTGGGTCTTATTTTTTAATCCACCCAGCCACTCTGTGCCTTTTGATTGGAGAATTCAGTCTGTTTGCATTTAGAATGATTATTGATATATGAGGGCTTAATAGGACCATTTTATCACTTGTTTTCCAGTTGTTCTGTATTTCCCATGTTTCTTGTCCCATATATTTCTGACTGTCAATTCAGTTTGGTAGTTCTCTATGTTGTTTTTCTCTTTATTTATGATTTACATCTCTGTTCTGATTATTTCTTTAGTGGTTACCATGAGGTTTGTATAAAAAAATCTCACAGATAAGATAGTCCATTTTCTGATGGCTTCTTATTTCCTTAGTCTAAGCAGGTTCCATCCCATTCCTCTTCCCCTTCTAATCTATTGTTGTCACAACTTATTCCGTTTTGTGTTGTGAGTTTGTGGTTAAAATGAAGAGATTATAGTTATTTTTTATGTTTTCCTTCCCTTTATCTTTAATGTTATAATTGTTTGCTAATTTGTTCTGATAGCTACAATTTGCTGACTTTGCCTATTTGTCTCCTTGCTCAGGGTTTTCTAAACCTTTTTTTTGAGGGCCTTCTTGATCATTTCTTGTAGGGGGGGTCTTGTGACGATGAACTCCCTTAGCTTTTGTTTATCTGGGAAAGCTTCTATTTCTCCATCATATTTGAAGGATATTTTTGCTGGATAGAATATTCTGGGTGAAAGTTATTGTCCTTCAGAATTTTGAGTGTATCATTCCACTCTCTCCTAACCTGTAACATTTCTGCTGAGAAATCTGCTGAATACCTGATAGGCGTTCCCTTGTAAGTTATTTTCTTTTGCCTCGTTGCCCTTAATATTTTTTCTTTGTCATTGACTTTTTCCAGTTTTACTAATATATGCCTTGGAGAAGGTCTTTTTACATTGATGTAATTAGGAGTTATATTAGCTTCTTTTACCTGTAGTTCCAGCTCCTTCCCCAGTTTTGGGAAGTGCTCAGCTATTATTTCTTTAAAGAAGCTCTCTGCTGCTTCCTCTTACTCTTCTCCCTCTGGAATACCTATAATCCTTATGTTGCATTTCCTAATTGTGTCAGATATTTCTTGGAGAATTTCTTCATTTCTTTTTAGTCTTAGTTCTCTCTGCTCCTCCATCTGAAGTATTTCTATATTTCTGTCCTCCAAATTCCTAATTCTGCCCTCCATAATATCAAGGACTTCAGATTTTTATTTATCTCATTTATTGTGTTTTTCATCTCCAACATTTCTGATTGGTTTTTCTTTATGCTTTCAATCTCTTTTGTGAAGAATTCCCTCTGTTCATTAATTTTATTGCTGACTTCATTGAACCGTCATTCTGGTTTTTCTTGTGATTCTTTGAGTTTTTTTTATAATAGCTATTTCAAATTCTCTGTCATTTAGATGGTTAATTTCTGTGCCTTCAGGATTGATTTATGAGTACTTGTCATTTTCCTTCTGGTCTGGAGTATTAATATACCTCTTCATACTATTTGATGGGTTGGATTTGTGTCTTCACATATTGATAGTATCTTGTCACAGATTCCACTTGCCACCACTTAGGGGTGTCAGGAGCTGTGTACTCTGACCCTGCCATGATTCCTGGTGTTTGTGCCTGTCCTTTGGAATCTATGCTGACAGGGCCCATCTGCAATTGCCCACTTGCCACTGCTACTTTATAAACGTATGCACAGGTGCTGGTGCAGTTCTCTTGTTATAGCCAACTAGCTGAGCTAGTGCCCCAGGTCGGGGAGAGTGGAGCTTTCTTTCACCTGCATGATCTCAAGGGTGTTCTTGCTCTGCCCTTGTTCTCTGCCCTCCTGGGGTGCTGGATTGATGAAGACACCCCTACAGTTGCTTAGCCTCCTCTGTGGAGTTTTCCCGTGGCTGGTAGGCCACTCAGAGAATGAAAGTATTCCCATGGAGAGCTGCTTCTCCCCCTTCTCCTCTCAGAGGTGTGTGTTGTCCTGCAGCCTAGGTCACTGCTAAAGAGTGAGAGGAGATCCCCTTACCTCTTTCCATTTCCTCCTGGGGGGCCCCAGCACCTTCACCATCAGACATATGGCTGCATGGGTCTCTCAGACATATATTTTGTTGTGTGAATGTCCTATGAATGTTGGTTTATTAATATCCTTTTCATTGTATCTTAGGAGGGAGAGTCTAAGGGAAGAGCTCACTCTGCCATGATGCTGACATCACTCCCCTTTTAGAAAACACCATCTTAATTCAATCTTCAAACTAGCATAACCATAATGGTAGAAACTGGCATTACATGTTTTCTGAGAAGTACACAACATTACATTTATAGAATTCTTATAAAACAATGTTTAACATGAATCCAATCATCAGGAAACATTTATATAAATCAAAATGTGGGGTATTCTACAAGACAGTTGACCTGGACTCTTCAAAATATCACTACCAAAAAGACACCACCACCAGACAAAAAGAGTGGTGGGAATTTTCAAGATTAGGAGAAGTTAAAGAGCCATGACAACCAAATGCAGTAAGTGATCCTTGATTGAATCTTGGACCTGAAACAAAAATTTGTAAAAGAGAATTTGGGGAAATTTGAATATGAACTCTATGTTGACTAAAATTATTGTATCATTGTTAAACTCATTTGGAGTGATAACTAGTGTAGGGTTTATGTAGGAGAATGTCCTTATTCATAGGAGATAGAGGATGAAGTATTTGTGATGTAATGTCATCATATCTACAATTTAATTTCAAATGGTTCAGTAAAGATGATGATAAAGATATAGGAATAGTTACAGCAAATGTCGGAAAATGTTTTGAAATAATCACTTCTTGATAAAGGCTTTTATTATTATGTTGTGGCTCTCCAGATTTTCTTAGCTGCATGGTTACAAAATGCAGTCTTAAAATAGATCAACCATTTTCTATACCATAAGTAGATTATAAAGTGAAAAAGATGATAGTGTCATTTTATCTTTAAATGTTAATGAAAAAATTGACCATGCACAAAATTCCATACTAATAAAAAATAGAAAGGTCTGAGAAAGAAAAGGAGAGATAATACAGCATACTTTTGTACGTGAAAGGAACACTATCTTGAAAAAAGGATAGAAATTTGCACTGATAGTCCTCATTTTTTTTATGCTTTGTGAAGACAGGCATTTTTGTATGTATTATTCACTACTTTATCCCGATTGTCTAGACTAGTGCTGCCACAAAATAGGTGTTAAATAATAGATATTTGAAAGAATGTGAGGTTGTAGTAACTGGCTTTATACACATTATCTCATTTAAAGTTATACAACAAATCCAGGACAGAGAGAGAGAGAGACTGAGAATGCCTATTTTGCACAGGATGGAATGGAGTATCAACTAAACTTGCTGGGAATATACTGGAGCGATGACATGAACCTAGCTCTATTCAACCCCACGGCCCACACATCAGGTCCAAAACCCCTCTAAACACCATCTAGTCCATTCCATTCAATTTTTAAGAAAGGAAGCACAAAAGTAGGAATCTGTCTTTATTAAGATAGTATAGCTCATTAATTGCAGAACCAAGACAATACTCTATATTCTTTACCCTAGTGTATGTAGGGAATACAATTCCACAAGTCTTTGCTAATAAGGGAAAATATGTATCATAAAGAAAACTGCTCTAGCTTTAGAGTTAGATGTTTCTGGGTTCAAATCTTACTTCTGCTTCTATTGCCTTGTAGTTGTCAATAAGTATTTTTTAAGTGATTATTTCACGCATTTCATGTTATTAGTCAAGGACCCAAGCTAAAGGATGATCTGTCTGAAGTGTTTTCATGATCACCAAGGAAGAGGCTGGGGTAAGCTGAAGTGTCTCACACTGATACATACCACCTTGGTTCACTCTCATTAAGCAGAACTAGTCATATGGTTGTTAATCTTTAAAGAGATGGGGTATGATAATTTTCACATGGGCCTCAGAAGACAGGGAACCAGATATCAGCAATTATTTGTAACATGTGACACAAGGGTCATCTGATATGAATTTAAAGAAGATTTAAGTAGAAAAGTGAATGGGAAAAATTCAGAGGAATTTTACTTTATAGTAAGAATATTTTGTACATAGTAAATTTCTAAACTGCTTTTATTCAAATATTCTTAAGAATAAGAGTAGGCAAGCATTGGTTGGTTTTTCCTTTACCTCAAGGGGTTTACTCCAACACTAATAGACTTGATTTTGAAATAAATAATCATTTAAGAAAGAAGAAGTGGTATGACAGTGTAGGGGAGGAAGACGTTTCCTCTTTCCAAATGTGGGTTCATCTGGCCAGAGAACACATGAATTAAATTCACATGAGACAGAATAGCAAGAGAAAATTAAACAAAGCTTTATGAGGAACCACGACCCAGGGCCTTTCTTACTGAAGGAAGAAAGGGCACCAAAGAAGTGGGGTGCACAGAGTGCTTATATACCCCCAAACAGGGTGTTTCACATATGATTGAAATGTCCCTCCCACAATAGTCACAAGTTTGCCCTGTGGGCACAGTGCTTGATGGACACAGCAGGTAGTGCTCTGCTAGATGGACACAGCAGATAGTGGTCTGCTATCTCAGAGGGCGTAGCCAGAGGCAAGTCTCTTGTCTTGAGCTGGGTGGTCACAGGTGAGCGCAGCAATCAGTTCCTAGCCTAAGGAAAGATGCTTAATCCTTAAAGAAATGCCAATGTTGGGAGGGGGAGGGAAGTCAGTTGCAGGAGGTTACCAGACAAGCACAATAAAATGCAGATTTAAGTCCTTGCCTTTGGCATTGATTAAGAGTTTCTAGAGAGAAGTTCATCTCCTTTCTTCTTCCTGGTACAGAGAGGGCGGCAACTTTTACAGATAGAGATTTACCTTACAAATGTAAATGTGTCATAACAAAGGGCAAGTTCCATTCCTCAGAGCCTCCTTCCCTGTCCCAGTTTATCAAAAGCAATCAGCCTCAAATAATCTTGATGCCAAAGAGACATATCTTGGGGTGGCCAATTCCAGTCCCCCACAACAGTCATGAGTCTTTCAATGATCACAACAAAGCTATTAAGTCAGTATGCCCATCTAAATAAAAAAGCTGGATTAATGCAAAAACTTCTCTTATCTACCTTTCCTCTGTCATGCCTATAGTCTACTACCCACACAATAGAGAGAGATCTTCCACAAATATCAGTCAGATCATGTCACTCCTCTGCTCAATACTCTCCACACTTTGCCCAACACAGAATACAAACCAAGGTTATAGCAACGTCTACAAGTCACAATACAGTCTGCTTACCTAAGCCCCACACTAATCTCTACTTTCATCTCCTAATTTTTATTGCTCTCTCCCCCTCCCTCACTCTGCTTCAGCCACCTTTGCTCTCCTGTGGTTTCTCAAACAAAATAAGCACACTCCATTCTCAGTGCCTTTGTACTTGCTGTTATTTCCATGTGAAATGATTTTCCCTTACACCAGTGATTCTCAAACTGTAGCTGCATTAGAAGCACATGGAGAGCTTGTTAAGACACATATTGCTGGGTCCCACTCCCAGAGTTTCTGATTCATTAGTTTATAAGGTAGGATGCAATGATTTGCATTCCTACCAACTTGTCAAGTCATGCTGAGGTTGCTGGTTCAGGGATTTTGATTAGCTACTCTTCTATATAGCCACATGTTTCACTACCTTATTAGTATCAAGTATATTCCCTAATTTATCCTTATCAGGAGACATTCTCTGACATCCTATATTAAAAGAACACATACCCCATTATGAGTCTTGTTCTCTTGTTTTTCTTCATAGAACTTATCATTATCCAATGTCATGTGATTTATTATTTGTCTGGTACTTTCCCTCTTTCTCTTTCACACCCATCAGAATTCAAGTTCCATGAAAGGAGAGACTTTGTCTATTTTGTACATTCCTGTGTCCCAAAGCCTAAGTCAACTTCTGGCATAAAGGAGATGCTCCATAAATATTGGTTGAGTTAATGGCCTAGCAGAAAAGTTGGGAGACAATTCCCATTGAATACTGAAAGTAACTTTTGCTCCAAAGAGACTATAAAGACAGGGTAAATCTCATGACAATGAGGGGAATAATGAAAGATTACAATCATCCATGAAATTTTTAAAAAGAATCAATTATTTTGAGGGAACAGAGAAGATAAATTGTGATCTCTGTTGTTTACAGATTTTGAAGAGAGTTATATAAGGGGCCCATTTAATTGTAGGGATCAAGAAAGTGATCATAATGTTAAAGAGACTGAATAAAAGAAGCTCCTACATTTCTAAATAACCTAAAAGTGTCAATGGTATTCACTGAGTTGGGGGAGGGATTGCAGCAGGGGAGGGGGAAAAAGAATTTTCCAATGTCCTCACCTGCCACTGAGTTGTTTAAATTTATATTTTGATCATAAAACTTGTTAATATAATGCTATACCTGTCATCCTTGCAAAATATGTACCAGAGCTATTTTCACCACCTTGATATGTATAAAATTTCCCAAATATAACCCATTCCAAACAAGCCAAGAATGATCACACAATTTTTAATGTTCCATCTATTCCAACTATATGAAAGAATCACGTATTTTTCAATACAACTTTTTAGTTTAGAATAATTTTAGATTTACAGAAAAGTTGCAAAAACAGTACAGAGAGTTTTCACATACTCCAAATTTAGTTTCCCCTATTATTGACTTCTTAATATTAGTACGGTACATTTATTACCATTAGTATTGATACATTACTATTAACTAAAGTCCATACTTTATTCAGATTTCCTTAGTTTTTACCTGATGTCCTTTTTATGTTCCAGAATCCCATTCAAGTCATCACATTACATTTAGTCATTATGTCTCCTTAGGCCTTGACAGTTTTGAAGAGTACTGATCAGGTATTTTGTAGAATATCCCTCAATTTGGTTTTGAGTGACGTGTTTCTCATGATCAGACAAGTTACGGGTTTGGGGAGGAAGACCGCAGGGGTAATGTATCATTCTAATCACATCATATCAAGGGTTCATGCTATCATAACGCTTTATCATTGTTGATGTTGACCTGGCTGAAATAGTGTTTGGCAGGTGCCTCCACTATACTCTTTTTTTTCTCCCTATGCATACTGTATTTTTTGGAAGGAAGTCACTAATGCACAGCCCATTCTTAAGGGATTGGAAGTTATATGGCATCTCTTTGAGAGGAAAAAATTCTATAAAAATTATTTGGAATTTTTCTGCACGGGATATTTGTCTATTCTCTCCCATTTATTTGTTCATTCAGTCATTTATTTCAATATGGTTACTTTTTTATACTTTGAGTTATAATCCAATACTGCATTGTTTATTTTGTTCAAATTGTTCCTACTTGGCTATTGGGAGCTCTTTCAGTTGGCTCCTATATTACTTTAACATAACCCCATTGTTGTGGATTTTTTTTTTTAGCTTTTTCTTATTTTATAGCACTACAAGATGCTCCAGGTTCATCTTTTATTTTCCTTGTCTTAGTCCTAGAATCGCCGTTTCTCCAAGGAGCCCTGGTTCCTTTTCTTGGGAGATGGTATTAGAAATCAAGATTTGGGCATCGTGTGTGCTTATTCCTCCAGGGGTGGTGTTATTTCTAGGCTCTCTTCCACTTAAAGAACAAGAAAATATATGTGTGTGTACTAAAATGTGTGTATATACATATCTATAAATATTTATATATATATTAATTTGTATCTATAGTAAATTAAACATGAGTTCATAGTAATGTCTCCAACTCTAATCCATTATCAAATGGATTATTCTAGCCTTTCTGTATTATTTATCTGTAGCTTCTCTCAAATAGCAAAAAATTAGTGTACCCCTTTCTACCAACTATTTATTTAATTGTTCAATTCCACTATACATGTCTAGTGGTTTCAGAAATGTTAACCGTTATCCCAGGGAAAACAGCTTCATCAACTAGAGGAAAGTGTTTGTGCACAATTCCTTTTGCCTTTAGTCTTACAGTCTCCACTCATTTCCAAAGCTACTTAGGTCAGCAATCTCTCCCCACCACGTCTTCAGAGGTCCTTTCATATATTTATAATACAGATTCTTTTGTCACAGTATGCATCTCTTTCTGAATTTCCCCTGACCTCTTAAATTATTTTTTAAAAATTTTCATACATTAAAGTTCACTCTTTGTTCTATAAAATTCTGTGGGATTTGTCAAATGCGCAGTGTTATGATCCACCACTACAGTGTCATACAGACTAGTTTCACCAACCTAAAACATCCTCTGTGCTTCACCTATTCAATCCTCTTCCCTCTCCAAACCTCTGGTGGCAACTACTGTACTGTTTATTGTCTCTACAGCTTTGCCTTTTCCAGAACGTAATATAAGTGGACTCCTATAGTATGTAGCTTTTCCAACTGTTTGTTTTCTACTAATAATATACCTTTATGATTCATCCATGTCTTTGTTTGCATTGCTAACTCATGTCTTTTTATCACTAAATAGTATTTCACTATATGGATGGACAATGTTTTATTTATCCATTCTCTTTTTGAAGGACATCTAGGTTGCTTCAAGTTTTTGGTGATTATAAATAAAGCTGCTATACACATTCATGTGCAGGTGTTTGCATGGACATAAGTTTTCAAATCAGTTAGGTAAATACCTAGGTACCTGATTGCTGGATCAAAAGGCAGACTATTTTTAGCTTTCTAAGTAATAGCCAAACTGTCTTCCAAAGTGGCTATATCCACATTACATTTTATTAAAAATAAAAAAAAAACTGATCTGGATGTTTAGCCTTTGCAGGTGGATATCATAATCATGGAAATGGATTCATTAATAACAGTGGATTCAATAAGGCATATTTCAGACTCACCCCATGGGACATTCATCACAGAACAGAGCCAACATGCTCAACCTTAATGTGTCCACTCAAGAATCCACTTTTGATGTTGAGGCAATTTGGCCTGCAGCCAGGTGGTGTGAAGTGGCTTTGTGTCTAAGTACAGTATAGAGTTCAGTGCTCATTATTTCCAGCTTCTATGGAAGCTGTGTGCTTTAAGTGAGGGCCTTGAAATTCCCCATTCTGCACTGCAGCAATGATAAGAGAAGATATCAGCCTTTTTCACATAGAATTAGATCTGCCAGCATTCAGCTCACTCAGGGGAGAAATGAAAATTGGTATTTCTCAGATCTGAGTGAATTAGAAAACCTCAGATAATTAAAAATTTTAAATTAAAATTGAATTACTCTATACATATTATTTTACCATTTCTATTTTTTACTTAAGATATGTTGCAGGTTTTTACATTCTAGCACGTGAAAATGTACTTAATTCTTCTTAATCTGTATCTAATACTCTATTGAATGAATGTGATATGATTTATTTAGTCATTTGCTAGTAATTAGTTTGCTTTCTGTGATTTTATAAGAAATAAATATATATCTCTTAGAACTTGCGTGAACTTTTCTACAGAATAAATTCCTTCCAATAGGAATACAAGATAAAATATTACATGCTTATTACATTTTAATATATATTGCCAAATCGCCCTGCAAAAAGGTCACACCAATTTACCAGTAACCAAAAAGTGTATGAGAAGGTCTGTTACTGACCCTAGCATGCATGTGTGCATGTGTGTGTATACACAATAACATTACCATTAAGATTTTAAACACATTTTAGTCAATAGCTGAATATTTGCCATTCACCTTCCTTCCTTCTTTACTTCTTTGCTTTGGAATCCCCCTTGACACACCTGCTTGTTTTTATTTTTGTTTTTGTTTTCAGACTATTTTATAAATTCTCAAATAATTGAGAGAATGGTATGTTTACAGATAAACTTATAAAAAACACATCTTACAATAGTAAATTTTCCTACTCAAGAGCATGACTTTTTCATTCAATCTTGTTTTGTTTCAAGTTTCTCTTTAGAGTTTTTGAGAAAAATCTGTCTTTTGCTGTTAATGAAGACCCCCCCCCCTCAAAAATATATCAAAAAGACCTTTAGGCTTATGAGGAAAGTGGTAGGTGCATAATAATGGCCTGCAAATGATGTCCACATCCTAATTCCTGGAACCTGTGAATATGTTAGATTACATGGCAAAAGGGGAATTAAGGTTGCATATAAAATTAAGATTACTAATCAGCTGACTTTAAAATAAAGAAATCATTCTGGGTTATCCATCTGGGCCCAATTTAATCACAAGAGCTCTTACAAGTAGAAGAGGAAGGCAGGAGAGGAAGCCAGAGCAAGATGGGAAGAAAGGCACAGAGAGATGCAATGTTGCATCTTGGAGGAAAGGTTCAAGAACCAAGGAATGTGAGTGGCCTCTAGATGCAGGAAAGAGCACAGAAATGATTTTCCCTTAGATCCCCCAGAAAGGAATGTAGCCTCATTGACAGCTTGATTTTAGCCCAGTGAGAGACATGGACTTCTGACCTACAGAATTGTAAGATAATGAATTTGTGTTGTTTTAAGCCACTAAGTTTGTGGTTAATTTCTTACAGCAAGAATAGAAAACTAATATTGGGAATTAACACATCATTAATCTAGGCATATAGGGAATAAAACACATTGTTAGTTTCTAATGTTAAAAGTGTTGCCAAACACGATAAAGCAAAATTACAATAGATAATTAGATTAGTATCCTTAAAATAATCAGCATTACTAATAAATAACTTAAGTAGTCATTATACTTATTACACTGGCTTTGTCACCAGGGGAAGTCTATGGTGTAAGAAGACGATTGGTCTTTTCTTCTAGAATTTTAATTAAACAGATTTAAACATAAAAAATACAGACAGAAATAATAAAAATAAAAGACATGCTGAATTTTCTACAAGAAAAATTAAGAACAACGAAGCTGTGGGGGTTATATTCCTAAAAACTCTTGTGTAAGTAAGCTCATGATTTAAAAACTCGAGATTTAATGTAGAAACAAAGGAATAGAGTGGGTTGGGATGGATGATGGAGCTTGGGTTTGAATCTATGTAATTCGTAATTAACATATTCACATTCACTAAAGTGAGTTACTAAAGAAAACATAGTAAACAGACCGTCGATGACATTTTACACACTGAACTAGAGGCAGTAGGATACAATTAATTTTAAATTACTCATCCCTAATTGCTAGAGACTTGTTAGTATATCCTTCCCTCACATTTGAGGAAAAAAATGCTTGAAAATAATTTTTTCCTTCTTGTGAGTCTATGCTTAAGAGACGTTTCCCCCCCTTCATGCAACAACCCATCTCAATCTCCATTACTCTCCTAATTTTATTACTCAGAATTCTTGAATCTCAACTCCTGGGTCCCTGATTAGTCCCAGAGATAAAGAAAGTGACTCAAATGCTTGAGGCAGATAAATCTTTGTATGACTTTTACTCAACTTTCTCCAAAATTCCTTCCCAAAACATAGGATAGGATTATACTGAAGTTAGCGCAGATGTTCACTACAATCTCATATGACAAGAAGATGTAGTATTAGCTTAGCTCAGTTATGACTTCAGAAATACAGTCTTGGATCATCCTTTGGACTACCTTACTTGACACATTGGCTGTCTGCCTCAGTCTTTTCTTATGCTCACAAGATGGCTGCCACATTTTGAAGCATCTGTCCCAAAGAACAGTTTTGCCTCACAAATCACCTTTTAATGGGGAGAGTTTTTCACTCGAGAATGCCTCCAGCAGCCTCTTCCTCGAGTCTCTGGTCAGGATTGTTAGGCATGCCCATTTATAACTGCAAGAAAGACTGAGGAAACAAGTATCCAGCATAGTTAGCCTCTATTTTTGGATGTGGCATCTATCACTAGGAAAAGTCGTGGTAGGGACTGGGAATGCATATATAATTAGACACAAACAATGTCTGCCATGGTGGTGAAACAGAAGTACCATAGTTTATTCAGTGATAATTTATATCAACATTCTTTGACGTTTTCCATTTTCCTATCTTTTCTGAACATTCTCCTGGCTCTCAGCACGAACTTCAGGCCTTCAACTACTTCCTATTACCTTCTGTTTTCACTGTGTTTTCTATTGGCCTAAAGCCCACGATCAACCCTTATGACACTTCCATCTTCTGCACCCAAAATTCTTGCTCATTCTTGAAGTTTCAGAGCTGCCTGGATATGGAGGTAATTGATTTAGACGAACTCTAAGAACATGTCTAATTTTATATATTTAAGAGAACAGTTATTACAAACAATTATTAAAATGTTTCATTTTGGGGTGAGGCATTAAGCCAATTATTCCTACTAATATTTCAGAGGTGTCCTATAACATTTTGTGTTAAAACATCAAAGTTGATATTTATAATATAAAACCCAGATATATATAGGGTATCCCAATGGAATAAATTATAGTATACAAACCCAAGACCAAAAATAAAAGATGAGACAATGAGTTAATGATAATTTATCAAATATTATATAGTTCACTCTTGTTAAAAAGTTGAAATAGGGGCCAGCCCGGTGGTGCAGTGGTTAAGTGCACACGTTCTGCTTTGGCGGCCCAGGGTTCACCTGTTCAGATCCTGGGTGCAGACATGGCACCACTTGGCAAGCCATGCTGTGGCAGGCGTCCCACATATAAAGTAGAGGAAGATGGGCATGGATGTTAGCTCAGGGCCAGTCTTCCACAGAAAAAAGAGGAGGATTGGCAGCAGGTGTTAGCTCAGGGCTAATCTTCCTCGGGGAAAAAAAAAGAAAGAAAAGACGAAAAAAAAAGTCAAAATATTAAGTCTAAAGAGTAAAAATGATTAGGAAATGAAAACAGTACTTTTTAAAAATATACAAATTTTGGTTGAATGGAGGGGTCAGTTAAGATCCTAATATTATATTTACATTTTATTTTACTAATAATATTTCAGAAATAGTTACCTGTTACCTTTACCCTTTCTCTAATATTGAGTGGAATACTGGGAATAATCTCGAATATTAAGGTTTTATGATAGGCAAGACAAAACATTTAATATATACATTATAATTAGGATTTATTTAGAATTAGCAGGATTTTAGAAGTGTGTGTTCTCTGTGTTTCTGAAGTTATCACCTTGCTCTCTCTTTCAGTTGAAATTGTGTGTACAAAATATGTTCATGTTTATACAAGGACTTTATTGGTTGTTTACATACAAGTGTATATGTTTACTTTAGACTTAATTTTAATTACGTTTAAATGTAGACATTTGAAATTGTGGCTTAAATGGGCTAAAGGATCCAGAAGTTTTATTTAACCACAAAGCCTAGATGATGATCCTGACCTCTAAGTGTGGTGGGACTAGATCACACTGAATATTTTTCATTACGTGCTGCTCTCTGACTTGCTGTTCTTTCTTCTGATCCGATCTGTTTCTTAAGTTGGGGCTTCAAAATAACTTCAAAATAATTATTAACAATAGAGTTAATAATTTAACTCTAGTGTAAATTTTATATTTTTCATAAAATATGAGTGCTATTAATCTTACTTAAAATTAGCCTATATTTTATTTTAAAAGTTGAAGCTGAGCTCCAATGCACTAACACACATATATTACAAATAATATTCTAACCTAATAAACAGATTTCATTTTTATGGTTTTGTTTACTCTCAAATACACTTATAAAGATTAAAATTTTTATATAGATAAACACATATTCTTAGAGTGTTCTTTGGGTAATTCTTCTATATTCCAATTCATTATCAAACTGTCACAGCTGACTGTGTGGTGGTAATTATGGAGTTTAAAACTATGCTTTTAATCTCTGTTGTGTTCAATAAGCATTTATTGAGCAACTATTATGTTCAGAATGTTACCGATCATCTTCGCCCTTAAGGGCTCACAATATATTTGAGTAACATCACACTTACAAGCACAGAGAAAAATAAAGTGCAATACAGGGAAGCAGGTGCCAAAAGTCAAATGAGTACATGAGGCCACATGTTCTAAAGCAACTCAGAGAGAAGGGAGATAATCAAGCTTCACAGAGGAAGAAAGGTGCTTTATATTTTGCCTTTAAAAATAGTTAACTTTTCCAGTGCTCTCTATATAATAGGCGTTGTGCAAAGCTCTTCATCGTTTCTCATTATCTTGAAAGAAAGGTAGAATGCAGAAAAACAGAGTTTGGACATGAATCTTAAAGCCAAACATGAAGTCAAAGGAACAAACCAGAAAACTAGCCTATTGAGAACAGTATTTTCAAGTAACAGATCAGTGAAAGTAAGGATCAAAGAAAACTGTATTCCAGAAAGCTCACTGTAGTAGGAAAACACTGATCTGGTTGTCAGGGGTTCAACCCGTACATCTATTGTTCAGGTATATCACATAGGCAGACTATTTCACCTGACGTTTCTCCTTGCCCTCACGTGTAAGACACAGTTAGTGTACTTGATGGCACTTACACTTTCAGCTCTAAAATACCATGGTCCAAAGGGAAATCACTGAAGGTTTTGATTGAGGAGAGTGATGTGAAAAAGAAATGGCAAACATATAGTTTGTATGTTGGAGGACAGGGAGTCTGGAGGCAAAGAGAACAATTAGGAGAGCACTGCAATATGTCATGCTTGAAGAACTGTTCTTTCAGCTTATTATATATAATGATAGTGTTCTGTATTTAGCAGCGTGTTAACATACGTTTTCTGCAATGGATATTTTCTTTTTCGGTGCTATTTGTGATTTGAGAAACCAAAGTCCATATTTTAGTTTGTCTCTTCAGTTTCACAACTTTGTATTTTTAAACAAGTTGACCTTAATTTTAATTGTGAAATATCTTTGTTCTCCTTTTTAATAGCCTAGCCTACTTTCCATTCAACTGACACCACCATTTGAATTTTAGATCATTTTTATTTTATTATTTTTCCTAGTTAACTTCTTTGAAGCCACCTTATACTTTTAAATACAATCTCATTTTTTCTGTTTCTTAATTTCCCTGATGAATTCTATTTCTTTGAACTGATTTCTTTGTTTTGTTAACTTTATTCATTCTAGATAATAAAATACCAGCTATTTATCATTTTTATTAAAGATGCTTTGTTTTAAAAATCACCAATCAATTCTTCCCTGTTTATCATGATTCTGTGCAGAAAAAAAAGGTATTCCAGTTATCCTGTAGAAGAAGGTTGAGCATTTTGTGAATGCATAACCCAGAAAACATTCAGAAATTTAAGCCCCACATAAGTTTCCTAGCTGATGTTTAGGCTGTTAAGTTGGTAAATAATGTGCCCTCTATTTCTACAACAGGGGTAAGCAATACTTTTTTTCCATAAAGAACTAAATAGGAAATATTTTAGATTTTGCAGGCCATATGGTCACTGTTGCTATTACTCAACTCTGCCATTTTAGCATGAGAGCAGCCATAGACAAAACATAGAATGTGTGTGGCTGTAGGTCCAATAAAACCTTATTTACAAAAATAGAGCAGGCTAGGGCTGGCCAGGCGGTGTGGTGGCTGGATTAATGGGCTCCGCTTCAGTGGCCTGGGTTTTGCAGGTTTGGATCCCAGGCACAAACCTACACACCACTCATCAAGCCATGCTGTGACGGTATCCCACATACAAATAGAAGAAGATTGGCACAGGTGTTAGCTGAGCGACAATCTTCCTCAAGAAAAAAGAGGAAGATTACCAACAGATTTTAGCTCAGGGCCAATCTTCCCCATCAAAAAAAAAAAAAAAGAAAGAAAGAAAAAGAAAGCAGCAGGCTGAATTTGATCTGCAGGTCATAGTTTGCCAACCCCTGTTTTACAATATCAAATATTTGATAAACTTTTCTATAAATGTTATTTCCTGTTTTGAAATAAAATGAGAAGATATTTTCCCATTACATTATCTTTATATCATAAACCTGAAATTGCATTATTGGTATCACAATTTAGCACTCTCATATATCAGACACTCTTGCAAAACATGAAGTCATTACATTAGTTGAAGAACAATTATTTATAGTTAAACTTTTCCATGATGACAATTTTACTCTCTAAATGACCAAAAGGATAAATCTCACTCCTTAGTTTTAAGAGTCAACAAGAAAAAATAAATTTGTTCAGGAGTTGTAAGGCTGAAATTCCACAATTGATTTTGATTGATTTCCCTCAGCACAAATGAGAACGGGGAAGCCCCTGGATCACTTACATGTGTATTTCACAACCCTGGGTAGAATGATAGAAACAAACAGAGATAGTGTCTGTATTAGAGATCATTTTGAGGAAAATGCAGAAGTACACTCAGGCAAGTTCAACTAAACAAAGAGTTTATTATAAAAATATAGGAGAATCTCACTGAATAGAAAATTGCAGAAAATATAACTGAGCCTCACAGGAATAGAAAATCATCAAAGATGTACTCTCTCAGTTTCTCTGTTACTCTTTCTGACCATAGAGTTTTTCATCCATGGTTCTTTATTATATCTGTTCCATTGTCCCCTCTGAATGTTGCTCATGTCCGAAAAGGTTTCAACGTTTGCTCCTTCATAATTTTGACATGTACACATTTTTTGCCTTGCCATATACTGATTCTGGATCTTACTTTACCAGATCTTTCAGTTCAGGTGTTCAATGTCTTCCAGCATTGTAATGACTGTCCATTAACTAGAGATTCTGCTTGTCTGCTGGTTGGCAATGGATTGCTTGGCTTTGAGCTAGTTTATCCACATTCAAAAAAGTGATAGTCAGAAAGGATAGGGTCACATGACCTGACGCCAAAATTGAATACACTCTAGGATGAAATAAATTTTCTGAGTAGAAGCCAAGGACAATGAAGGAAAATAAATTGATGTCTCTGCTACAGCCTGAGAAATAAGATTCCCACAATTGAGGCAGTTATTATTCTTGAAATTAGTAGATTTCATAAGAAAGAAAGATTCTTGACGTTGATCAATAGCTGAGAGACCAGTGTGCTGTGTGGATAAGCACATGATCTTTAAACTTTCCCAGAATGATCACAAACCTAGAAAATGAGAGGGAGGTTGTGACCCAGGGTCAAAATCTCGACATGAGGGGAGAGTGAGGTTGTTAGTAGGTGTTAGCAAGGAGCAGGATTTGTTCTCAGAAGACAGAATAATAATGATGGGGAAGTGACATTGAGAAGAGTGAGTTTTGTGGACTCTGAAAAAATAAGCAGCCTACGCTTCAGAGATTTAAGAGGAAGAGTGCCTTGGAGGAGACCTAATTACATCCAAAGAATATTCTAGCCATAATAAAGTGGTTTCAGTCCTCTATAACCTTTTTCTTTTCCTTCCCTTTGTGCATTTGAACAAATTATCTCATTTCTGCAAATGCTTTTCCCAACTTATCCTCAGGCTTTAGTGAAATTACTAATCTCCTCTAAAACCTTCCATGCTTATTGTTTATTAAGAAGAATTAAGTTCTCACTCTTCCACATTCTCAAACCACACTGTATGCGTGTGTGTATATACACATACATGTGCAATTACATTATTCTTTAACTGAATAATTACATTTCTCAATTCAAGAGCGGACTACAAGCTTGTGAATAGAGACTATTCTATTCATCTTCATAATGCAACAACCTTGCAGGCACACCGTAGGTACTCAGGAATAATTACAAAAGCCCATAAATTTAATTGGAGTGGACTAATTTTCACCTGGCTAAAGAAGAGTGTAACTAGACTCTGGGAAAGCAGACATTGGTGTCAGTGGCTTTGATTGGGTAGAGACAGCTTCTAGGTCTCAATAGAATTCAGGAGGTACAGACTCCTTATGGCCAATAGAGACTTACATTCTTAAAGGAAGCCCAAGAAATACTTCGAGAGGTGGTAGAAGAGTGGTGGCTAAGGTTCTGGAGAGAATCAGAGCCTCAGCAACAACAGGTGATGAAGAAAAACTCAGGTTGAATTAAGGAATGGCGCTTTGGAATTCAAAGTCATAGAAGACGGGATGCTGGATGAGAATCTACCAGGAGCAGCACTGATATTGCTGCTCCTAGGGGTCTTTAGGATGGGACCTGAACTGGGTGCTAGAGATATAAACATAACACGAGATCCCTCATGTACGGGTAATGTTGATGTTTGACCTAGACCCCTTGGATCCCTTTGTCCATTCTTGTGCCTCCCTCTTCTGTGTGCTTTTGCTTCCACCAGCCAGAGTCCCACCATGAGATAAGATTGAAGGAGCCCTCTGTAGGACTTCACCTGATATTGCTCCCTTGTTTGGCTTCCCCCTATTGCCAGTCCTGCTTTCCCTTCTACCTTACATTTTTCCCCTGGGCACTCTTTATTAATAAATTACTTGAACAATAATCCTTATCTCGAGGTCTATTTGAGTTAACCTGATATAAGACACCTGCCCAGAAAAAATTGAGGCTATTGGGGTAGCTAGAAAGGGTAGTTAGGGAAAAGAGACAGACAGCAACAACTCAAATTTGGACATATATGGACATCAGAGATTGTAGACAATTTGTATAAATTAAAGAAACAAACTGTTTGGTGAGTCACATGAATAATGTTGAATTCTTGCATGCTGTACCCTCAAATCAAGTAATTAAAATAGATTATCATAAACTGTTTTAAAATTCTAGTTACAATTATACCAATTAAGAGAAAGACAAATTGACTGAAGTTGACAAGAAATTTGAAGCTATTACTAATGCTGACTGAACAGAAGATTTTGAATGCTGACAAAAGTCCTCAGAACCAGAATAAGGTCAACAATGGAGTGCTAATGTTCAAATCCAAAGACCACGTCTTACTTTTTATGTGACTTCTCTTTTACCATAAAACAGTGCTCAGTTTCCCATATTCTTGATGTCCTCTCCTGCAAATTTCATAAATAGCAGTCTCTGAAATCCTCCCATCTCTCTGACTTAGTTTTTTTGGGGTTCCTCTACTCCTCCACTTCTTTTTAAATACTTGTGTTCCCAGATACCATGGTTTGCATCTCTTTCTCTTCATCCTTCTTTTCTGAGGCAGTACCATTGATGATTATGATTTCCTTTCTCTGTTATAGGCTAACAACCCCTAAGTCTTTATTTCCAGACTAATCTTTGTTCTAAATGTCAGAAATATGTGGGTCATGTGAAAATAAAGGAAATCTCATTTAAAACGAAGTCAGGTATCTTTTTGCATTCATTCATTGCAGCATTATTCACAATAGCCAAGACTTGGAAGCAACAAGGTGTCCATCAAGGGGCAAATGGATAAAGAAGATGTGGTATATATACATAATGGAATACTATTCAGTCATAAGAAATGATGAAATCCAGCCATTTATAACAACATGGATGGACCTTGAGGGTATTATGCTAAGTGAAGTAAGTCAGAGGGAAAAAGTCAAATACCATATGATCTCACTCATAAGTAGAAGATAAACACAATGACAAACAAACACACAGCAACAGAGAATGGATTGGTGGTTACCATGGGGGAAGGGGGGAGTGGGGAGGATGAAAGGAGTGATTAGGTTCACATATGTGGTGAGGGACTATAATTAGTCTTTGGGTGGTGAACATGATGTAATCTACTCAGAATTCGAAATATATTACGATGTACACCTGAAAAAAAAAAAAAGAAATGAAAAAAAAAAATGAAGTCAGGAAGCCCTGAAGGGGGAGCTCTCATGAACCTACCACTCGTTGCAGCCTACATAACCAGCAGGAATAAAGAAGATAAGAATTATTTCGACAAGGGAGGACATTTTTCATATAGAAATTTTATCTCCTGCTTTTAAGAAAAGGAAAGAAGATTGCTCCCTGCCCTAGCCACTACACACTAAGCACTGCTTGCAGCCGTTAAGAAACTTCCACAACCTTGAACTCTTGATCTTCTCCAATGAACTTTATTTAGAACAATCCACCCCAATATCCTCCTAAAACTTAATAAAAGCTCACCTTCTCTTTATCTCTTCAGACTTGCCTGTGATTCCCCATAGCCTGCTTGTCTTGAATTGCAAGTCTCCGCTATTCCCGAATAAACTCATTCTGCTGGTAAAATAATTGGTTAGTCTATTTTTTAAGCTGATAGTTATTATTTATTCACCACCTTCACCTATTAGAAACCAGAACTCTCCCTCCAGGCCCATACTCCACAATACTGCTACTGGAGTGACATTTCTAACATGGAAATCTGATCTTTATACTTCTCTGTCTTATATATTTATCCATGGCTTATAGGATAAAGTCAAACCTCCTTTTCATATCTCCCTTAATCCTCTATGTTCCGGTAGCTTCCTACTCCTTCTTCCTTATCATTTGTTAAGCCCTGACTCATGTTGCCATTGAATTTACTGATCTTCAAATTAGTGAAGTCGTATCTCTGTGCAGCTCTTCAAATAATCTTCTTGTTCCCTTTCTCCAGGAGCTTTCCTCCCCTTTCTTTTGTCTTCCTAAAGAACTTCTATGTAACCTACTCATTTTTAAAATGTATATTCTGTGAAGCCTTCTATGAACTCTACCTGTACTCCCATGCCAAACATAATTGTTCACTTTGTTTCTCCACAGCACCTTGATCATTATTGAAAATGACCACTTATAACACTACACAAAAATATTTTTGTGCATTTGCGTCTTGATTAGACATTGAAACCCTTGAGGGCTGAGAGGGTGCCTTATTTATCTTTGTACCTCCAGGGTACACAATAGAAGATTAATAAATCCATGCAGAATGAAGAAAAGAAAAAATTAAGCAAGTTCCACTGAAGAATACCTCACCAATTATGAAATCATAGGATTCACAAGTAGCCTGGTATACACTAGTCTCTCAATTTGTATATCGCTTAGGGCGTCCACATTTATAGGGCACAATTCACATCACAGACTTACTCTGAATTAAATGAGAATGAAGACATGGAGATTCATGGTTCTTCCACCAGAATTCTGGAGCAGCAGAGAGAGTGACCCTACTCCTACATAAACTCTCATTTGCACAGGATACTACGCACACTCCAGAAAGTGCACACACACACACACAGAGTTACCAATTAACATATACATATGTACACACAGCTACATTCCATCCAGACTCTGCTCTAGACATTCCCTGACATACTTTCTCTTATCTGCCAGCAGCTGTTGAAGACATAAGGCCTACCACCACCTGTCTCAGAATTGACAGAGTCATCTTAACTGAGGTTGGGGAGGGCAGTGTGAGTGAGAGTAGAGTATGAATGTCATTTGTGGTATATGCAGCTCATCTTTCCAGGGATGTGTGAGAAGCCAAGAGTGAAGGCTCCTGTGCCATATTCATGCAGCAACGTCTACACATTTTTAAAATTCATACCAAGCCCCTGTAAAGACTAGTTGTCTTGACTACAGATGGAGATTTAAGGATGCAGGAAGTCTTCTGAGCATGATTCATATTGTCTTCATACGAACTGTATCCATTGCTACAATAATAATGTATAACAAACAGCCATAAAACTTCAGTGTCAAACAAAAATAAACGTGAGTTTAGCTCACGAGTCTACAGTGATAAGTTGATCTGGACTGGACTCAACATATCTTGACTGAACTTGTCCATCTGTGGTAAGCTACAAGTTGGCTAGGTAGCTCTGCTGATCTTGGTTGGGATCATCTGCACTTCTGGAGGTTAACTGGCTGTGGAATCATTTTAGGATAGCCTTGACTAGGACAATTGAGGCAGCTCAGTTTTGTTCCATGTGTCTCATCCTGTAGCAAGCTAGCCCAGGCAAGACTTACTCATGGTGATGACAGAGGGCAAAAACAGCAAGCAGAAAAACACAAGTGCCTTTAAAACTTCTTGCATCATATTTGTAAACATGCTTTTGATCAAAGCAAAACACGTTGTCAAGCCCAGTGCCAGAGTTGGAAAGCACTGTAGAGCACGGATAGGAGGCATGAATGAATGCAGCTGTTAACGCAATAATTCCACCACACAGGAGAGTATACATAACCAAGTCAACCTGATGGTTAGAAGACAGTTTACCAAAAGGGTATCTTTTTTTTTTTTTAAGATTTTATTTTTTTCCTTTTTCTCCCCAAAGCCCCCCGGTACATAGTTGTGTTTTCTTCGTTGTGGGTTCCTCTAGTTGTGGCATGTGGGACGCTGCCTCAGCGTGGTCTGATGAGCAGTGCCATGTCCGCGCCCAGGATTCGAACCGACCAAACACTGGGCCGCCTGCAGCGGAGCGCGCGAACTTAACCACTCGGCCACGGGGCCAGCCCCACCAAAAGGGTATCTTAATGGTTCATTTATTTTTTGTGAAATGTATATTTTTATTTTGAGTGTTTACACCTAAAAAAGTGTTAGTCCTTCAAGATGTAGTAATATGGTTCTGTTTTGAGTTATAGCAGCAATACCAAGCCAGAACAAATGGTGTTGTAAACCTTGGAATACAGAGAAAATTTAGGCCCAGGCACTATAGTGGAGAAGCCATGGGAGAGGTAAGTTGATGTAGCCTTATTTGTCAGTTTCTTTGAGTTTAATTGAGGCTAAATTGTGAGATTGATGGTGGGATGTCCCACCCAATCCCTGACTAGCTACTCTTATGCCTCTCAACCCTACTTTAGTAAACTCTGGAATCTTTCTTTTTACTGCTCTGAAAAACTCTAGTCGTTTCTGAGATGACGAAATATTTGTATTTCCTGGATTTTGATGCGTCAATGGAATACGCATCTGCTGAACAAAAACATAACCCAAATAACATTTTTTATAATTTTCAGAGTAGCATATCAGGAGAAAACACATCCAGACTCTATAGGAATTCATCTTGAACTTGACTTTGCATGTTTTGCTTTGTAACAGTGTATATTCCGTGACTGAACATTGAGCTAAGTTTCACCGATAGCATCCTAACTAGAAATGGGAAAAGAGATGACTTTGTGGGTTTTTTTTTTCCTCATGGTTATCAGCAGGCAAACACTCTTGTGGTCTCATTGACTGCTATATTGTTGGAGATGCTAATGATCTAAATCCAACAGATGCTTGGAAGCACAATGCAAGTTAAAGTATGCAACCAACAGAAAAAAAAAAAACAATGTGGGCTGTTTCACACACAGAGAAAACTCTTCCTATAATTAGAGATAATTGCCAATGTTAGGAGATCAAAAACATCTTTTTTTGGTCTTTGCAAAGCTAAATATAAACTGTAAACAGACACCAGCAGGTATACTAAATTTACAAGATGTATAATTTCTTGTGAGAAGGAGCTAAGCCATTTTATAGCTATTCGCCTTCTTAGCATTTCATGTACACTTTTCAAAGTATACCTTAAATAAATCTTTTGCTATATATAGTCTCTAGCAGCATAATTTATTTTTTGTGCATAGACACTCCTTCCCCGCAGTCAAAAAAGGGAAAGAACCACGGTGTACTTCTACAAAATGAAAACAAGTTTTCTCTGTAAATGTGTTCCCATTGGATTGCTTTACATGAGATTCTGAGTTTTAAAACAAAATTTACATTTCAGCATTATAGTAGAAACATTAAAATACCAAAAAGGATACAGTACCACCTCTATTTCTTACTCCAGCTTAAGCCCTGTCTTATTTAACTAGGTTATTTAATTTCCACACATATATTTTAACTGTTTTAACTTCCCGTCCCAATTTTATATCTAGTATATAGAGCTCTTATAGTCCTTATACTAACAAAAAAAATTGATAACTTAGGCTTTAGGTGTCATAGAAACTATCAGCAAGTGGAAATCTTTGCCCGCTAAATGTATATCCTCATTTTCCTTTCTCACAGAACACAGCATCTTTTTTATTTGTTTCGTACCATAGAAAGGCAGATGGGATTATTCTTAGAACAGTCAGGATTACTCCTGGAACTGTTCTCCCCAAAGTACATGGTCTGCATGGAGAGAGAGTCATGCTTAAAAGAGAATTGAAGTACTCAATGAAAGGGAGAACTCATACTAGGCAGGAAATCAACAATATCTTGCAGGTAATTTGTTCTTCGTTTTTTTGTAACGAGACTATGTGGAGCTTTGTAGAGTAAACACACATATATTCTGCTCAAATATAATTTATGATCTCCTCATTTCCTATAGGAAAATTGCTAAACTTCCTAGTGTAACATTCAAAGTCCATTTCCAATATGGGCCTGGCCCCCGTTTTTAAATTCCTCCTTAGTTATTCTCTCCACACATACTTTGGTGATTGGGTAATTCACTACCCAGCAAGCATATTATTTAGTTTTCTGCCTCCAAAACTTTTCCTGTGAATCTGTCCTTTTCTCCTTTCTCTCTCTCTCTTTGCTCTCCACTCCCTCTTACTCTATTTAGAGATTTCCTTAAGGGCCAACTTTGAGGTCAATTATCTGGGGCAAACCCACTTGGTCACCACAGGCATACTTAAAGACAGCCTTATCTGTCTTCTCAGAGTACTTTGAATAGAACTTTATTATATAAATTTTCACCTTGATTTGTGTTTGTACTCCATTATCTACATATCCATTCTTCCCATTACGTGTTAAGATGTGTATGCCACTTCCACTTTGTCTAGACTTCAACACTGGGTCTTATACATATCTTGTTCACAAGTGTTCAGAAAACGTTTCACAATCCATAATGAAATTGAGAATTTAAACGCTAGTTTAGAGCAGGGGTCAGTAAATTGGAGCCCAAGGGCAGAGCACTGTTTCTGCAAACAAATTTTATTGGAACACAACCATCCCTTTTCATTTATGTACTTTTGTTGTGACAGAAACCATATGGTCTGCAAGCCTAAAATATTTGCTTTAGGGCCCTTTATTGGAAAAATTGCTGACCTCTGTTTGGAGCAACCCAGACTAGTACAGTCACCAGAATAAATAATATACACTTGGGAGTACAATGTATCAACTTAGTCTAAGCACTATTTATTATACCAAATGGCAATTTAATAAATACTGCACTGTGACTGCCAGTTTTGTGTGTCAACATGCTAGGATATAGTACCTAGTTATTAAATCAATCAAACATTAATGTATGTGTCTCTGTGAAGTTGTTTTGTAGCAGTAATTAAAGTCCATAGTCAGTTGATGTTAAGTAAAGGCGATTATCCTAAATATTCTAGGTGGGCCTGATTCAATCTGTTGAAAGGCCTTATGAGAAAAGTCAAGGTTTATAAGAAGAAGGAGAAACTTCCAGCGTGCCTTTCCTGGTGGTCCATCCTACAGATTTCAGACTTAACTATCCAGTCCCCATAATTACATAGGCCAACTGCTTGCAATAAATCTCTTAATATGTATCTCCTATTGGTTATTTTTCTTTGGTTGAATCCTGAGTGACCTGAGTTGTATCTTTGCGACCCAAAGAAGTTAAAGCTCACTTCAGTAAAGGAGTTTGTTTTCCATCACAGGAAAGTTGTATTAAAACCTTTTTATAGGAGGCTTGAGAAGTACTATTATTATTATCATAATATTGCCTTGACCTGATAGAAGTAGAAAGATATTAAGACATTTTTAAACTAGGTCACCTATTTCAATCCATTATGCAAATCTCATTTCTTTTATTTAAATATGGGCAAAGTTAACATTATTAACCAAAGATTATTTACTTCTTAAAATCCCATATATTTCCCGTAACTCTGTGACATCCAAAAGATATACTACTTTTAATCAGTGGCTAAGGTTACTTCCTAACTTATTATTACTGCCTGAATGTTCAGTTGGGGGAAAAAAAGTCAAGCCAAATCAAAAGATGAAGAAAAGTGCAGAAACAAAACTCATTTTTGTTTGTGTAATCTTTGTTTGGATATATCAGCCGTTTCCTTTTATGTGAAAGGAAAGACTGCCCCTTTGACTTCTTATCAAATAACCTTCCTTTATCATTGATTGCAAGACCTGAAATATTATTCTTTCAAGACTTCTGCTTTGCAAATAAGTTCCTCTCATCCTCTGACTCTCCACAGAATTCAATATTCACAGTCCTCATAGGGCATTGCTCCCTCCCACCAGAATCCAAAATATAACATGGCAAGGATATTGGGCTATGGTATTAGATCAAAGATCTATTTCACTACTGAAGTGACACTTTCTAAACAGAAAAGTTTAGTATTTATTTTTAATGGGCAAAATAAATTTGAACCTATGCTTATATTTTAAAAGAATTATATCCAATGTATCTAAAACCAATTGCATCATTCTTAATCTCATATGCAAGATCATTGAACTAGATGTCAGATTTCCTGGACTCTCAGCTTGATTTCTAAAATTATTAGCTGCATGATTAGGCCAGTTACTGAAAATTCTTGAGTCTCTTTTTCCTATGCATAAATACGAATGATGATAATTTTTCTTTCTCTCCATAGTGTTATTTTCAGAATCAAAGGAAATAATCAGGGTAAAGTTGCTTTGAGAACTCTAAAGCAAAGGTGATATTATTTTGAAGGGCAGAGTCACAGAATATGATGAAAACTATGTGTATTTTCTTCAGAAAAATGCACATATAACCATATATATGAAATTTTGCTCATGGGCACAGTCCATGGAACCCTATCTTCGAGCCAGTCCATGGAACTTCATTTAGAATCCCTCCTTTAAAGTGCTATGTTAATTTAATATAGTATTATTATTATTATTATTTTGAGGACGATTAGCCCTGAGCTAACATCTGCCACCAATCCTTCTCTTTTTGCTGAGGAAGACTGGCCCTGAGCTAACATCTGTGCCCATCTTCCTCTACTTTATATGTGGGAGGCCTGCCACAGCATGGCTTGCCAAGCAGTGCGTAGGTCCACACCCGGGATCCAAACCGACAAACCCCGGGCCGCCAAAGCAGAATGTGTGAACTTAACCGCTGTGCCACTGGGCCAGCCTCTAATATAGTATTATTTTATACAGATGGATAATACTATAAGCAAGCCGAAATAAAGAAATGTTGCATGTCTATGCATTTCCATTATCTTTAATTATATTTTTGAAAGATGTGTTTACCATGTTATTCTGTTGCTAATTGTCCATTTCTTTCCCACCACTTAGGCTTTGGGTAGGTCATAGGTGTACTGCCCTCTACAGTATATACGTAACTAGAGAGTAAAAGACTATTCTAAGACAAAGATGCTGTGGGAGAGCTCTCCTTTAAGCTTTAGAAACTAAAGGAGAAGCGAAGAAACACACATTATCTGGGACATAGGCTCATAGTATCTTTTAACAGGTTTTTGCTTTAGGGACAAAAACCATGCTTATTTGGAAGTAGCCAATCTACCTTTGGTCTCAAGTCGAGATCCTCTTTTAGTCTAAATGCATACCATTAAGTCTAAACTACCTTGGTGTATTTGAACTTTTATTGAGAGACAACTGAAAAGCTTTTCAAAATATGGACAAAGTAGATTAAATAATTCATATACGAAAGAACGACAATGAAAAACAACGCTTTATATTATAGCCTTATTGTCTGCAGTTATATTTCTTTCTTCTTTTAACAGATCCTCCCGAAATTACTAATACAAGGAGAATATCCTCCTTGGTGATAGCTCATCTATTTGTCTTTTACATCACTGAAACTGAGAGGATTTCTATTTAGACACTCAATCCTGCAGTCAACATACACACTCATGTAGAATTTTGATACAAAACATTCAAAGGAGAAAAATGTGATCAAATATATCCAGTGTCTTTTGGGTCTTTGCTATGATTAATATCCACTAGCTAAGTTTTGTGCTTCTAACAATAGTGATGGTCTTTTCAAGATCACTTGTTCTTCTGACCAGAAAGAGTAGACCTCTCCTATGGCTCAAGACAGATGCATAGAAAAAGTTTTCAGCTCTCTAAAACTTTAAGATTTTGACCATAACCCAATTTATTGTCATTTTTCCCTGACTTTTTTTCTCATTTTTATTACCTAGAATGGAAAAACAAAATAGGAAGAAGAGAGTATTATAAAAATATTGTTTTAAATCATAAATTGTGGTTTAGAAAAGACAATGATTGTTCAGTTTTATTATTTTCTTACAGCTCACCTGAAGTGGCCTACATTCTATTGTTTTATGTAATACAACCTGAATATCTTGATTTGGTGGTAGGTTTATGCTACCAAGAAATAGATCTGGTACTCTAACAGATGCTGATAAAGCTGAGGGAAGCGCAATTTAGATTATGGTATCAAAACACAAATTATTGGATAATATTACTAACTGAAACCACTTATTTCCCTCCCCCACCCTATTCTGAACACTTTTGAGCAAAGCACAGATATTTTTCACGAATTAAATTTCTTGAGTACTTATAGAATGTCATGAATGCGGACATAATCTCTGATTCTTCCCTTCTAGGTCCACAGAAAGCACAATTGCAAGGCATAATGTTGAGAAATGAATTTTTTTGTCTGATTACCCAGCTTTTAAAAAAAATTCCTCTGTTATTAGTGACTGCTAGTGACTTCTGAAAGATGCTTGGGAAATTTTCAGAATATATTGCATAGCAGCAGCGGGTACAGTTCACAATTCCAACTGGGCTAGTTGAGGTCTTATATCAAATGTATAGGGGTCACATTCACTTGTGATGTTGTTGTATTAACAAGGATGGGAAAAGGTATTTCTATCTTCCACTGTGAAGTAGACATTAAACAATTTCAGTGAATACTAAGCAGATTTAGAGAAGAATGCATTTCCTACAACATCAAAGAAGTCATTTTTAAAATTCTTTTAAGAATATGACCTGAATATTAGAAGTATTAATAAAGGAAAACTTTCCCAGAGTTAAGCTTTATAAAAGCCTTATTATGATGTAAATTACTCTAATTTTGTTTCTTAAAATAAACACATTTAATTATCATTTACCTACAATGTCCTCAAATCATAGTTAAAATTTTCATAGCTATTCCCTGTGGATCATGTATTCCTTAATTGATTCAATTTTTCTGTATCTTTCACTTAAAAAAAGGGTAACTTTTTCTTGCCTTCCAAGCTTCTTAAGCAATTTAGCAATAGCACAATTATTAGTACAATCTATAAATATAAAGGCCATATGTAATAAAGAGTTGATTGATCCAATTTCACACAATTTGAGCAAAATGACTGAATATTTTGACTTGACTGCTTGTGCAGTCTAATATATGTGATTCTCTTTTATCATGGCGCTGTAGATGTTGCTTTTATAGATAAGATCAACATTCTCTTCAAATAGTTTACAAATAATGCAAAGATATAAACATAGTGACTTCACACTGTGTAACTATGCTATTTTGTTCCCATTTAACACATATCCCTTCCAAAGAATGGGTAAGGAACAACCTACACGGTAAGTTTTAAGTAGCTCTTCCACCCTCCAAAAGATCTCATTGACCAGTCCCCCAATCTTGAAATCTCTTTATTAGAATCATGTACCACTGATTCTTCTTGTTTAAAGTAGAGTTAATCCACAAACATTATGACTAGAATATAGAGTATTTGATATTTGGTATGTATTTGTATAGAATGATTTGGTATACAGATATTTCGTTGTAGTAGATTTTGTTAGAGGTAAAATAGAGAGAACATTGTAGCTTCAGAGATCAGAGAAATCAAGAAAAAATATCAAAAGGGAAAATAAGCCACTGAAACACACTTCACCAGGTTCACAAACTTGCCTGCAGCTAGTTAGTTTTCATACTTTTAAAAATATATATTGACCATAAGTGGCCTAGGTTAAGGGGGATAAAGCTAGGAAATTGAAGACGATTTGTCAAACAACAGCAAAAATAAAGGTTGGTCAGATGTTTTTTGTAGCCTTTGCAGGAAAGGTATTTTCCATTAAATATAAATGATAAAGAGAAAGAATTAAGGCATCAGTAGAGAAACAGCATTTTGATGGGCCATATCTGGCCACACTTGACTTTTTTGTAGAAGTTAATTGCAGTAGCCAAGGATTCAGATATATTCAATTGTAATAAAATGCAGTTAATTTAGTTCAATTGGACATACATGTCTCAAAAACGAAAGTTACCCTCAATTTAGCTGCTCGGCAGCACTACCCATAAATAGACTGCAATTTTCCACAACTACTTTTGAATTAAATGAGTAAAAAAATAAGTAAGTACTAAAACGAGTTCAGAGCAGAAACACGGACCTTGACTCTTATCCTAAAAAAAATGTTATTTATATAAAAAGTAAAAAAGTAGATGTAATATAAAATTTATTAATTATATGCTTGAACAATTTTTTCCAGTTTTCTTGTCTTGTTTGTCTTTAATTTACAAAATGCTTTTCATTAAACATATTTGTTTTTTTCTTGAATGGAGTCAGCATTTTAGTAAAGACATCATTACCTCTGTATACTCTCCAACTCCTACAGAGACAGAAAATGTAAAATATAGAATAAATTCTATAGCTGTGAAACAAGTAGCTTAATTGAAGTACATTTATTTTGGTCTGCCTTCACAAGTAAAAGTTATTTCAGTTAACAGATGGGGAAAAGTCTGGAGGTCTTAAACCTAATACTGCTCTAATAAACTCAACATAAGGTTCTTATTTCTCTAACATAAAGCAACTTAATACAAATGAGGATACACAGTAAATATTACGTAGTGCTCATTGTGAAGTGTTAAATCCATCATCACTGCATGTGGTTCAGGACCTACGAGTTTAATCTACCGGGTAACATAACATGAGTGTATAAATATGTACTCCCTCAGAATCTAAAGTGTATTTCATTTGTTAAAACCTGTAATTTTTAAGTACTTTCTAACTGGCATCCTGTAAACAGAATGATTAAGATTAATTACAATTCTCTGTCTTTTAAATAAGGATATTTTGTTGTGTCTTGTTACCAGGAATGAAAGACTAGATTAAATTAACGTCCATCATTAGCAAGGACAGTAAGAAACATCTTTATGTTTATAGTTTTATTTATCTTCACTCTTCTTAACTATCAACCTATGAAACTCTTGGATGTTTTTGTTCAAACTTTGAAAATGTAAACTTATTTATAAATTCCAAGCAGATTCATTAATAAATTATTTAAATCAATAAATATGATACGGAAACTAATATTTTGAAAATTTTTCACATAATAAATGTTATTAAAATAACCTTTCAAATCATAACATTCAAATAATAAATGTTATTTATTAATTGGTAATTACATTTGTCTGGCATGTGTGTGTGTGCGTATACATACACACAGAGGGTGAGAGAGACACACATAATTGGAACAACCCTGTTTTAGATATTCCAATGACTGTGAAGTAATGGAACCAAACATAGTATATCTTTTTTTCTTCCTACTAACTGTCCATTGAAATGGAAAGCATTTCAAATTAATTTTTATGTATCAGTTTCAGAATGACTTCTATCTTGGTCTAAGTTACCTGAAGAGAGTGTGTTTCAGTTCTCCTTTGCTTATATCATTTAAATTAGCCATGTTTTAACAACAGGTCTGAAAAGAAAAATAAGTGTTTTGTAGCTGCAGACATACAGGAAAGGAAAATGTAGTAATAGTAAAAGATTGAAACCACGTTTCTGTTATCTCCGGACTAAATTTAGAAGACATTCATGATCTAGATATTCCTTGGGATTGCTAGACTTTATATCATCCTGACCACTTTGGGCTGAGGACTTGGCTGCTGCTATGGTCCATTTTTGATTGATGATCCTGTTCTAATAGGGAGTATCATTATGTATTGATCCATGTTGCAACTCCTTATATGAAAAATAAGGATGTGCCTGGACACATTTTCAAAACCTAACAGGGGAAATCAACCATCTCATGCTTCCCTTATCCTCGCTCACCATAGCTTTATGAGCAAAGTTGTTCTTTCTCCCCAATGTCTGTTACATCAGAGGTGGTAGCTTATCTCTCATTAGTTAATTGCCTGCTCCTCCCACCCCAATTATAACTAGATTTTGCAGGACAATTCTGAAATTGAGCTTGCCTCCTGCTTTGCCTTAATTTACCTCAATTAAGGTTAGATAATCAAAAACATAACCTTAAGACGTTCCTATAATGGCTGATACCATTGGAATACAATTGGAATTATATAATTTTAAAGTATATTTGAACCTAAGAGTTTGTGTAATCTAACATCACAATGTTCCACTTAAACAAAATGAGGCTCTGAGAGTCTAAATGACTTCCCAGACTGGCGCTCATTCCAAACATCCAGTTACCTCTCACCAATATTGTGCCATATTAATAATTAACTTAGTCACTATTAGTTGGGTATTCTGTTACATGTGTCCAAAAGCATGCTAACTGATACAACCACTATTTGAGTATGTAGTATATAGGGCCTGCTAGAGCTACACTGAATATGAAGTTAACTATCTTGTCAAAACCATCAAAATATCTAAATATTAAAGATTTTAATTTTCATTTCCATTTTATCATCAAGATCTTATGTATTTATGCAAAAGCTGTCCTATCAAACTTACTGATTTCTTTTTACCTGATAGCCAACATGTGATGCATAGGCCCCTAGAAACTAGTATGCTTTCCAATATAAAGCATCTTTTATCAGCAATGTTATACTCATTTGCACGAATATTCTTATGTTCTAAGAGATAGCAAAGTTTGATACAATGCAAATATAATTAATAAATGTATATTATTGGCACTATGAAATGAAAGAGGGCAATATAGGAAGTAAAACTTAAAACATTAGTGATATAATTAATCACACCATAAAAATGTTGAAAATAAGTCTTTGGAATAGAATCAGATATTTTTACCAAGGGAGATTTAGCAACTGTTCTAAATTTTTAGGAAGTTAAAATTACCTGGGTCCTGTGGAATTTCTTATAAGTTTTTTACAGCATAATGTTGGTCAAAAGGTACAAACTTTCAGTTATAATATGAATAATTTCCAGGGATATATTACACATACGGCATGATGATTGTAATGAACAATACTGTGAAAGTTACTATGAGAGTTGATCTTAAATGTTCTCACCATAACAACAGGAACAACAAAATGGTAACTATGTGAGGTGAAGGATGTGTTAAGTAACATTATAGTGGTAAATATTTCTCATTATTTATGTATATCAAATCATCATGTTGTATACCTTAAACTTACACAATATTATATGTCAATTATATCTCAATAGGCTGAAAAAATTTTCTATAAAGTCATTTTTCAAGATATAGCAACATTACAATGATTAGAGTTTTTCTATTTATAAATTATGTACAATCGTATTTATCACTCATATTTATAATTACCTCAAAAGAAATATATTAATATATTAAAGGATATCAGCAAGAATGTTTTGTATGTTATTCACCTTTGGACTTCAGGTGCAGAGGACTTAGTTACTGCTATTTATCAGATTAGCAGGCTGTGCAAGGCACCATTCTTTAGATATTATTTGATGTTTGTCCATGTATCCTAATATCCACTCTCACTTCCTCTCCTCCACATATCACCACCACAGTACTCACTATATGTGTTATATCCTGACATATGCATGTATCCTTGAAGAATATGTTCTTTTTTGTGTGTTTTAACAATCACGTATGATATTACGCTATATTTCTTGCTGTGCTTCTCACATTTTTTCCAATAGCCCAATTTTATGATTTATTCTTGTGCTCTATGTATAGCTAATTAATTGTTCCTTAATGCTGCATAGTATTCAGAGAGTTTATTAGAGTTTGAAAAATAATCCACTTTAACTCAAGTCTTACTTGTCTAGAATGCCTGCTATTTTCTCACTTATTGCATACACATATTTTCTAATAGAGCAATTTTTGGCCTTCACCAGTCACTTTTTAAAAGACTTTATAAGAAAATCATTAGGAAACAAAAGCCAGCAATGTAATATCTGGAAAACAGAGTCTTGATGGTGATTCTTCAATGTTCCTTTTCAGCCTCTCTGGTCCCAATAGCACAGGGCTAGGTGTTAGCACATGTGGATTTAATCCCCAAACAGCCCTCACATAAGCTCTGATCTTTCATTAGTCACTTGGTGTCACTAGACTTTTTTCTCACTAACAAAATTTGTAGTTGGAATATATACCGTTGGAACCATTTACGTTCTAAAATTGTAAGCTACTCTAAATTGTTTACAACAGTTAGAAAATTTGTCTAATGGTGTTTTAAACGTAAAGGAAATGAGAATTGCATTGTGCTCCAAATGTTGGCATTAATGGCATTCTTCTGCATAGAAATATGTAAAACATAACCCTCTTGGAGTGCGGGGATAATCAAACTTGTATTTATGCACGTCATTGTATTAATCTTGTTGAAAATGTTAAATGGTAATGCACATAGAGTTAATCTTAGAAGAATATCTGCTAGCAATTTATAAGTCTTTAAATCAATTATTTCTGAAAACAAGATTGCTGAAAGCATGCTTTGGAGTAAGGAAAGTTTAAGTTCAAATCCCAATGTTGTCACTTAAAAAATTATTTGACTTTCGACAGATTATTAAATCTGTGAGAATTCTGTCACCTGTGAAGTGAGGATACTGGAGTTGCCTTGTGTAAGTAGTTATTTGTTGTTAAACAATATATCATGGATCATCAGAAGGCAGGGACTGTGATCTACTTTTCACTTTTTCATCTGAGAATAATGTCTGCTAGGGTATTTAATCCATGTCCTCTGAAAAAGGAGTAAATTAATGAATCTTAATGAGTCTATTTCATGTCTTTATAAATGTGTATTTTTAATGCAATGAATCTTACTGTATTGGGAATAAGAATTATTTGGTAGCTAGGCACTCAAACATTATTTCCACTTTCCCATAACCTATAGAACTGAATCATAAACAACGATCAAACCATAAGGATTCTATATCACTAACAAAAACTGTGAGTAAAGAGTGGCATTACTTGTTCATTCACTTGAACCTTTATTAGAAGAACACTTTGAATCAGATACTGTGTGAGTCAATCATCTAGTGTTTTGTTTGGACATTTGGAAATTTCTATGTTTTTCTTCATGCAGACAAAGCATTTTGATGGTTAATTACTTTTTTCACTTGGACATTTTAAAAACCTGTGGAAAAGACTTATGGTTTTTGCCCAAAAATAATTAAAATGCATTAAGGATTAATAAAATAAATCAATTTGACCTATAAGATTGACATTATTAATTCTTAATTAATTTTATTTTATTGAGCAACACACATAGTCTAACAAATTAAATGTGATTGCAAAGTTTAAAGTAAAAATACAACAACACTACCCCACCCCTCACCAACCTCCTAATTCCTCTGTCCTAGAGGCAAATATTTTTTAATCTTTCAGCTGCTCAGTCTAGCATTTTTATATCTCCATATTTCAACATGATATGTATATGGCTATTTTTATTTATGAATATTATCAAACTTCAAGTTTCAGCAGAAAAATAACTGTCACTTAGTTCTAAGTTTTCCTGTCCCTCCTGAAAACCATAGAGATAAATTTGGAGAAAACACACACATGTGTGTGCACATGCACATACAATACATGAGGGATGCTTAAGGCTTAAGTTTATTACATAGTATCTTCTTCTTTGGGTAGGTGATAGATCAACTCTTCACACCGTCATTCCTATGTTTTCCTTCTTTCAAACACCATTATTGTTGTAGCACAAAGTTTAGTTTAATCAAGATTTAGAGAAAATAGTATCATGCTTTAATCTGGATTGGTGCTTTTTATGCCTATGGCACACTTGGTACCCTGTAACCTCCCTTCGTGGTCACCCTAGAAATGCCCTTTGGATATTTCCCGTGTCAGAGCTCCCGTCTTCTGAATACTACTTCTTCCACTTTTCTCACTTACAGGTTTATGCTGCTGGAGAACATCCTTTGTTAAATTATTTTTAAAAGGTACATAGGAAGAAAATTTTTGAGACTTTTGATTGCTGGGAAATTATCTTTATTTTCCTCTCAATGCTTGATTGATTAGTTACGCTACATTTTTAACACATTGCTCCGATGTCTCTTTTTGTTCCTGTGTCACTGTTGAGGTGTCCAAAGCCATTCTGACTATAGATACTTTGTATGTGACATCTGTTTTTCCTCTTTGGAATCTTATAGGAACTTCTTTTTGTCTCCGATGTTCTGAAATTTCATAATGATGTTATTTGGGAGGAGTCTGTTTTCATGTATTGTGCTGGGCACTCAGTGGATTCTTTTAATTTGGAAATTTCATGTACTTGAGTTCTGGAAAATTCTCTTGTAATATTTGCTTATTTCCTCCCATGTACTTTCCCTGTTTTCTCTTTCAAGGAAGCTTATTTTTCAGCCATTTGTCTTCCTGGAACAATCTGCTAATTTCCTACTTTTTCTTTGTCTTCTGCTCTACTCCTAGAGATTTGCCTAATTTTATCTTCCAACTTGTCCAGTGATATTTTCATTTTTCCTATTATGTAGTGTCAGACAGAGTCCTTTGAGAAGACAGAAATTATACCCTTTTCTGAATAGAGAGAATTTAGTGCAAAAAAATTAGCTATAAGTTTGTTGACTAGGTAACTGAAAAGGTAGAAAACTCACAAAGTTAGTGACTGCAGGAAGTGGCTGCTATCCCAGGCCTAAACGAACGAAGGTAAGAGGATGAAATAATTAAAACCTAAAGTGTACAGGAGGTGTCTTGTGGTGCTGATACGCTGATCTCTGAGGAGACACTACACAATTGGTGCTGGTGTCTCTGAGTTCAGAGGAAGGGTCCTCTGGGCCTGTCTTAGACCTTGGAGGAGGGGCTCTAGTGGACTAGTACTGATATCTCTGATGGGGGAGGGCGTGATGAAGCTAGTTTTGCCAGTGCTGGAAAAAACTGCAAACTGTATTTAGCTGCTACTGTTAGAAGACAGTGATGCTTCTGGGATGAAGAAGCATTGTTGAGAAGCAAACGGGAATAATAATAAGTTCTTTGTCCTTGCTCCAGCCTCACAGTGTCCCTCTCATACTCCCTAGTGACAAAGCCTAACAGGGAGAAGCTGGCAAAGTAGAAATAGGGTTTACAGGTCCTGTTCCAGCATCACAAAGCAGACTATAGAAGGATGGGTTTGGAGCTGAGAAATAGTAACTTAAAAACTCTTTTATTGTTTTCTGAAGGTTTTTTTTTTATAACATTCTGATCTAATGTCATGGATGTAATATTTTCTCATATCTCTCTGTAGATATTGAAATTTTATTCTCCTTTTATAGTGTCTGCTCAAGTTATATTTTTTCTGTTTTATTCTTTGTTATTGTTTTTATTTTTTATCTTCCTCCTCCTCCTCTTTCTTCTTCTCAGTTATTGTATTCTATGCCTGAAACCTTTGGAAAATACTTGGGCATCCGCCTATAGTTATAATTGGGAGACTAAAACACCAAGCATGTGGAAGGAGCTTGACAAATCTAAGCTTTATCTTAGGTTCACACGAATAGAAATTTCTTAGGGAAATCCTGGTGGCAGTGTCTTTGGGTCTTTCCTTTTGAACTGGTCAATTCCCCTAAGGACTCTCCTAGTCTCTTTCCTGAACAGTAAGACTCTGCCGTTGAGCCCAGTAAGGAAAGAGTTCTGCAATCTAATCATTCTGATAAATCGATTACTACCTATCCACATGCTTAACAGATTTCTTTATGGTTTTTTTCTGTTTTCCTCTCATTTTCTCAATCTATTGCCGTGGGTGTATATATATCATGAAAATATCTTCAAAGTATTAATATTGTGATAATCATAATAGTCCAGTGAAAGCCTCCATCTTAACACAGTTGTTGTGTTGTTATATTTGAGCTGTTTATTAACAATATACACAAAAGGATTTTAGACGAAGTACTAATTATTTGAGGCTAGAAAATTTAGGCTAATAGAATCATCGCCCAAAAGGTTTTCTTACTACCCTTCTTCTGATACCTGCCCTCCTCAATGGCCCTTAAAATGCTTGCGAAGTGTATTTTGTCAACTTTTAGGGATAAAAAAGTATATAATCCCACTTAATTCTCTTCAACTTTAAGCACAGGTTGCCTAAAATAGAGATTTCTTACAGATAAGAATTTTGTAAAACACTCAGCATGGAATCCTGAAATGTGTAATGCTAAAGGATTTACTCTATCTAAAATTTTATTTACAAAGAAAGAATAAAAGAATAACACTCTCTAGAGATACTTAACTCTCCAATTCTATGCTGCTGTGAAGAGTATGTTTTACCTGAGTCTCTGAGCATACTAAAGGAATCTCTGCATCACACAGGTCAGGAAAACAAATGGTCAGATTTTATCTTAAGGAAATTGTCATTAACCAAGATCGATACCTTAATAATGCTGTAGATGTAATTATACTTTAATTTGGAATTGAATTTCAATTCATTCTTCTGTAAAGAATGTGTTATTATTACCAAGCAACATTAGAACCTCAAAAATCTTATTTGTATTTGTTTTCAGATAAATAAAATGTGGTTTCAGTTTATCAATACTTTAACACTAGATATCTGTTTTGAGATTAGATAGAGACAAATGTAACTGGAAAGTAATATTGGTAATGTTAAATGAGTAGGCATTCAGATTTGATCCTATGATGATGCAGGTTAATGTAGATTCAGTGTATAAATCTTATGAGCTTTACTTTTTGGCTTGTATGCTCTTCATATACAGCCAGAAATTCCACCGCCAGAAATAGTATTAAATATAATATCAAAGAACAACCTAATTATTATAAGTAGGCATAATACCTAATCTATAGCTATAGAAGAAGACACAAATATTTAGTATAATAATAAATATAACAGACATTATTTATTAGTCAATGTATATCAGATGCTTATATATATGATTGCGTTTAATCCTAACAAAAAATAATGATGTAGGTTATACCGTTATTCCCAATTATACAGATGAGAAATTAGAGCTTAGAAACCTTTGATATTTTGCCCTAAATGTATGCAGCTTTAAAACAGATGAGGCAATACTAGGAAGTCTATTGTAGATTATGTGATGTGACTCAATGTGCTGTACTGCAATATATGTGTGTGTGCATGTGTATATAAAGTAATATCTTGTTCTAACATCATTATTAGCACAATCAACTTTCAATGATATCATCTGTTGTAGGCAGAATAATAAGCCTGCAAAGATGTCCACATCCTAATCCACGGAATCTGTGAATATGTTAAGTTATATGGTAAAGGAGAATTGAATGTGAAAATGGAATTAAGATTGCTTATCAGGTCACCTTAAGATGGGAGATTATCCCGGTTATTCTAGTGACCTCAGTGTAATCACAAGGATCCTTATAAGTGGAAGAGGAAAGTGGAATAGGGAGAACCAGACAGGCGGCATTGGGAGATAGACTTGGCCCAATATTTCTGGCTTTAAAAATGTAGTAAGAGGGCCATGAGCCAAGAAATATAGGTGACCTCCAGAAGTTAAAAAAGGCAAGGAAATGGATTTGCCCTAGAACTTTCAGAAAGGCATGCAGCCCTGCTGACTCCTTGATTTTAGCCCAGTAAGACAGATTTAAGACTTCTGAACTACCTAATGATAAAATAACAAATTTGTGTTGCTTTAAGCCAGAAAGTTTGTGGGAACTTGTTACAGTAGCAATAAGAAACTAATACACTATCTAAAAAGGGAACAATAAAGAACTAAAAAGTACTCAAGGAAAAGCTTTCAAATTTAGTCTCAGCGCTATCTTTTGAAGAAGTAAGGCACTTTATACTAGTAAAAATGTGTCTTGCCTTTTTAGATAGTTGGCACAGTATTTACATTTATAGGAGTATCTAGAAGACTTTGCCAAAGACTGTAATTGAGAAATAAGACATACAAACAAATGTTCTGCTTTTTGCTTACCACTAGCAATTATGAGACTTTATTCGTGTAAATTGGTTAAAAATGTTTTTTTAAAAAATCTTCTTCAAAGTTGATAAATATGTAATGTATTTTTACTCAGTCTATAGAATTTCATTAAACCATTCTGAATTGTAAGGAATTATAAATTGTTTTTCTCCTATTGTCTTAGCCATAAATTTCTATAATGCTCCATAACAAAATACCCTCAAACTCAGTAGGTTACCACAACACTTTATTTCTCATTTTTTTATCTAAGTATTGGTGTATGAGTTTTGTTTCAAGCTGCAGGTCTGTAGTTCATCTGGAGGACTCTGCTTCAGGCTACAAATGGAGTTCAGGTTTTCTCTATGGGTCTCATTCTGAGCTCAGGTTGAAGGGGCAGTGGCTACGTGGGGACTAGTTTTCTCCTGCTTTTAATCATAAGCTCCCAGATAGGCAGACAGAAATTTGTGAAGCCCCTTTAGTCTTTGATTTGGAATTCACACACTGTTACTTCTGTTTAATTTCCATTGTTCAAAGCAAGTCAATTTTTCATGCCCAAAATCAATGGACAGAGAAGTATAGTCCTTCCTTGGAGGTAGAGGGAGAGTAGGTAATGAATATTAGCTGAACAATGATATAATGTAAAAGACTCAACATTAATAAAAATGAATCTTGGCAAAGTATGAGTTCTTTTTATGCCTCCCCAAGTATTGATATTAATTATAGCATCACCTAATTATTCTGTGGCAAATGTCTATCCAACCATAAAGACCTTGAATATTATAGTGAATTAAACCAAATTTTTATTTCCTTTGAATTTTATTTAAAATTATACTTAGGACCCTCAAAAAAGTACTCCATGTACTTTATTAGCTTGGGGAAGAACTATTATAAGTGAAAATAAAAATGGCCATTTATATTTGTATCTTAGGGTAGTTATGTCTCTCTGTTAAAGGGCAAATGAAAAACAACCACGATTGCAATTAGAAATATGAAAATGAGAAACTAGTCTTGGAAATGAAATGTATTTTTTCAAGCAATTGCTTTTCAAAACAAAGTCCTGAGTATTTAGTGTAATGGCCAATTATAGTCTTTGATAGAGAGGAAGGTCTTAATTGTATCTTTGAATTGTAGGGAGTTTTGTTGGAACGCAACACATAGCTTCTTTTCTATCTAGGCACCAAATAGATCTATTTTAAGAAGTTATATTTAGTGCTATTGAATATACGTTAGATTGGTCAGAAATGTTCTTTGTAGTCTAAAATTAGTCACTCTGTTAACTGTTTCATAATACTTTCCAGCTAAATGGAAAAAATAATAGTGTTACTCATCAGTAATAATAAGCATGAAATATCACTCTCTGGGATCTAGTCCAATAGCACTCTTAATATACAACAATACTTGTGCATTTGAATTTTTATTATATCCTAGGTAAAAAGACCATAATAATAGCATTTTGTTATTTAAGTGTCTTTCATCAAATAAGTTCAAAGCTAATTTCCTTAGAAAGTGTACCTATTCTAAGTTCACCTCTGTAATATCATTTTTAAACATGGTACTTCCATTTAATCGATAGAGTATTAAATATTATGTAATGAGATATATGCAAATGTTTAAAGAATTTACCAAATTATCTTCATATTATACAGCTTTTCTTATTTATTGAATTTTTTTTAGATACTCTGCTCTTACAAGTCCTGACCACAGCCTACACCTGAGCTTTGGTGGACCTTTCCTTGGTTGTCTCACCCATACTGTGATAAGACCCCTTGTCAGTCTGTGACACTTGGCCCCTGCATTCACTTCCCTGGTTAGTCTAAACTTTCCATCTCAATGTTAGGGTATCAGGATCAAAGAGCATGCAAATTCCAATAGTGTTTGTATTAGATGCATTCTTTTAACTGATTCTATTTACTATAGAATTACATTTTTCTAGAATTAGAAGAAAAGCAAACCATCAATTCAATAATTCTCTCCTCGCTTCTTTTTCGCAATACTATTTTATCCTGTTTATTTATTTATTTAAAATTATCCAATTGAACAATGATTTTTAGTGGATGCCCTCCTTAATTTGCCTCCTACAAATTAGTGCAGGCTAGTTTTCCTATCTTGGTTCTCCACATATTTGTGAGTTCTCCAGCTTTCTTCTTGTAGCTGGTTTCTGGTTTCATACCATTGTGGTCAGAAAAGATGCTTGATATGATTTCAATCTTCTTAAATTTATTGAGGCTTGTTTTGTTTCCCAATGTATAGTCTATCTTTGAGAATGTTCCATGTGCACTTGAGAAGAATATGCAGTCTGCTACTTTTGGATGAAATGTTGTATTTATATCTACTAAGTCGATCTGGTTTAATGTTTCATTTAAGGCCACTGTTTCCTTCTTGACTTTCTGTCTGGATGATCTATCCATTGACGTAAGTAGGGTGTTAAAGTCCCCTACTATTATTGTGTTGCTGTCAATTTCTCCCCTTAGGTCTATTAATAGTTGCTTTATATGCTTTGGTGCTCCTATGTTAGGTGCATATATATTAGTAAGTGTTATGTCTTCTTGGTGGAATGTCCCTTTTATCATTATGTACTGCCTCTCTTTGTCTCTTATCTTTTTTTGGCTTGAAGTCTATTTTGTCTGATATAAGTATGGGTACACCCACTTTCTTTTGATTGTTATTTGCTTGGAGTATCATCTTCCACCCATTCACTCTGATCCTATATTTGTCTTTAGAGCTGAGATGGGTCTCCAGGAGGAAGCATATTGTTGGGTCTTGTTTTTTAATCCATCCAGCCACTTGGTGTCTTTTTATTGGTGGATTCAATCCATTTACATTTAGAGTGATTATTGATATATGAGGGCTTAATACCACCATTTTATCTCTTGTTTTCTGGTTGTTCTATATTTCCATTGTTTCTTTTGCCTTGTATTTCTGTCTGCCATTTAAGTTTGGTGGTTTTCTGGGATGTTTTTCTTCTCAGTTTCCTCTTTATTTATGATTTGTGACTCTGGTCTAATTTTTTGCTTAGTGGTTACCATGATCTTTTGTATAAAAGATCTCATAGATGAGATAGTCCTTTTTCTGCTGCTAGCATCTTATCTCTATTAGCCTACGCAGGTTCCAGCCTTTTCCTCTTACAATTTTTTGTTTTTCTTGTCACAAATTATCCTTTGTTGTGTTGTGAGTTTGTTACCAAATTGAAGCAGTTACTGTTATTTTTGATACTTTCTTTGCCTTTAGCTTTTATGTTATAATTAAATGTTTACTAACCTATTCAGATATAGGGTTACAATTTTCTGATTCTGTCTGTATATTTATCACCTTGCTCAAAGCTTTGTAAACCTTTGCCTCTGTCTTGGTTCTCTATAGATTTCTTTCTATATATTTATCACGAGCATCTACAAACAAATCTCACATCTCAACGACCAAAACTTTATGCTAATAACTTCCAAATTTTAATCTCTAATTCAAAATTGTCTCCAAAATGTCATATCTCTATATCTATCACCTATCTATACACTAGGCTGTATGATCCATAGACATTACAACTGAATATTCTCCAAATTGGACTTTTGTCTCTTCTTCCACTTGTCCTTATTTCACTTAAAGCCATCACTATCTTCTCAATCATCCAAGCCAAAGGCTGTGGATTCACTCTAGATTCCTTCTTTTTCTCATCTCCTACAAATTTCTGCAGATTGTTCCTCTATTAGTTTTTCTATTTACTCCTCCCTTACAATCTGTACTTCTGCTATTTTAGTTCAGACCACCAAGCAATATATTGAATTGTGCTTTTTACCATAGCTCAACTCAATACCTGGCTCCATGAAAATGTTGGATATCTTGTTTCCCAATCCCCTCCAGGGCCACCCTCACCTTCTCTACTTTGCTCTGTGCCCTGTGAGATGTATCTTTATGGACTATATCCACAGGTCCTCTAACTGCCCTCTAACTTCTCGTTCCCATCTCGTTCCTCCAATGGGAAGCTCAGGAAGGAGACTAGAGCTCCATGGAGAGTCAACTCTGGGATATTTATTAGCTCATTTCTCTCCTTACTGAGTCTCCATAGATTGGCTACATGTCTCTACCAAACGCCACAGCCCTTGTCAGGTAACAACTCTTGTCAGGTCATCGTTTATACATAGTGACTTTTCTGGGTAATATTCTGCTTGCCCCTTCAGGCCTTGTAGTGGTGATAGCTTGTGGTTGGTGCTATTCCTGGATGAATGCACCATCCCTTTTGGTTTCCCTAAACTGTATCAACAGGTCTGTAAATAGTCCCTGTATTAATATTTCCTCACATCATTCTGTGTGAATATACCAGCTGTTCCTTGCTGGGACTTGACTTATTCATCCTCTTACTAGCCACGTGTCTCAGGGAAAATCACTTAATTTCAATAAGCCTTAGTTTTATCATTATAAAAATATGAGCAATAATCTCTTCATATGATTTTCATGAATATTAAATGAATTGTATATTCAAGTTCTTAGTGTGATATCTAATATACTGGTTGAACCATATGAAATTGCCATTTTGCTAAGTCAGATAGTTGTATACTAGCAATTGTATATGTGGTTCAAACTAAGTATCAGTTCAAGAAATGTTAGCTCTTATTATCAATATCCTCATGACCCTTTCTCACTTGAATTATTATAATACTTCCCAACTTATTCCTAACTTTGCTCCTAGCTTCTATGTGTTCCTTAAATATACCAAATTATTTCCTTCATTAGAAGTTCATGAAGTTCTCTTTGCCTGTCATGTGGAGTCACCAGAGACCAGTCCTCTCATCTTTTATGTAACAATTTTGATGCAACTTCCAGAGAGGCCTTCACTGATAAACTCTCCTAAGTAGCTCCCACCTGGAATTTTTATTCTCAGAGATCCCTAGCTATGCTTGTCACAAAAGTCATATGTTATAATAATGAATATTTGCTACTTTTTAATTGTTTCTCCTCATCCACTTATCTATAAAGTCAAAAAGAGAAGGGACTTTGTCCCATTCACTCATATGTGTAAAATCAGCTTCTATGACAGTGCTTGGCTCTCAATAAATATTTGTTGAAAGTATAAATGAATGTTGAATAGAAAATAATAAAAGAGTAAATGAAAACATAGGTATAATATGTCCCTTCTGAACTTAAAATTTTTCACTGGTTACCACTATATTCAAAGATGAAAATAAAATCCTTAATCCAGGCCCTACTGCCTTCATTGGTTTCTTCTTCTATCACTCTCACAAACTCCTGCTCTCATCTTAACAGACTATTTACACCATAAATCACTTGGTTTATTCACATATTGTTTTCTTTCCCTTAATATTTTCTGAGCCTGGAATGACTATCTTCCCTTCTCTTCTTAGCCAAGTCATTATTATCTTTCAAGACTCAGTTTCAAGTACCCTCTCTTCAAGGTAGTGCCATTAATTTCTCAGTCTCATTTAGGGATCCCTCATCTTTGTTATATTAATATCTTGGCGTACATTTTAGCAATCATCACAAATGTACTGTACTGTTTATTTATTTATTGTTTCCACTAGACTATGAGTTCTATAAAGATAAGGGGCCATCCTTTAGCTGTCAGTGAGCCTCTATTTATGGCACAATGCATAGTATAGGGTTGGTGCTGCACATATAACATTGTTATTAATCCCATATAATATTGTTATCTTCTAGGCTTTATGTTATGTGCTTAGGCAATTAGAGCTAAACACAGAGCTACAATCTATTCCCTTCCTACCTGGACAAGAGGAGATGGGTGATGAATGACCTCTACCAGCTTGTCTTATAAACGTGTTTATGATCTCTATTGCTTATTGTAAATAAACAACAAGCATGGTTGGCTGGAGAGTAGGGGGTAAAGTGAGCATTTTTCTATTTGCAGAATTAACACTGTATAAAATGCAGGAGTGCCAAAACTCTCAAAAATCCATCTGTGAATCCAAAAGCAAAATTTATCACAATTCACTAGAAAATGGACATTTTGGGCTCCTCCAAAGAAAGAATATTCCATCTCTTCCTGATGCTTACCTGAATCCTTTGAATCATTAGTATAGTTTGGTGCTGGGTAAAATCCATTATTAGTGTAAGCCTCATTTAATAATTATACCCTCTGTAGTAATATAAATGTTACACCTGATAAGCAAAACCATAGCTGGAAGTATTAATGAGTCATATTATGGAAAGTGTCTGCTTTAAGGGCCTAATTATATAATAAGATAATTGTTGAGTGCAATTGAAGGGCTTTCTGAGCATATAGGTGGCAGATAGGAAGAATAAAAGATAACAGTGCTCGGAAAGGAGAATAGCCTAGGTCTAAGGAACTGGGATATTAAAAGGAGACATTCAGGTTAACAGGTTGTGTCAGTTTTGAAGAGAGAAATGGGCATGGACATATTGAGGGAGGTATCAGGGAGTGATTCAGTATGACCTTGAAAATCACTCATAATAATAAAACATTATTGATGTCTACCCTCAGTGTAAATTACAAATCTCTGAGTTGTAAATTACTCATTTAACTCACGTGTGTCCCTTGAAATGATCAATTATTTTACTACTCTTTGTTCCATTCTGAAAGATCTAGTATAATGCTTAAAGTAAAGAGGTTGAGTAGATGGAATAAGGGAGGAATAAAAGAATCAGGAAAAATAATTTAATTTTTATATTACCCAATTAAAATGAAAAGTATAGCTCCATTCATATTTCCTCACACATATATTTTTTCTTCTTAATAACCTTATTAGATGGAAAGAACTTTAATTATCAATTAGATATGGTATATTTCTGCCTTCCAGCTTCCACCTAGATAGATGCAAAACAGCATCTCTATATTTTTAATTCAAAAAGAAAAATACAGGATATCAGAAAAACCTGTGTTTATAATCCAGAGTTAGTTTCTACTTCTTTCATTTTATTTATATTTAGTATACAACGTCTAGAAATTTAAGGTAGGATGATTCCTAAAATGAATTTTGAAATTCTATGGTTTTTGTCACTGATCATGACCCTTAAAGAGTAAAATTTTGGAGTCAGATCTTAAATTTGGTTAGTGGTATCAGAGAAATACAAATAGAGATGACATCAAATAGGCATATTTATAGTTCACACTTTCAGAAATTGTATATTTTAACACAGTGGGTTTGGTTTTATCCTTGCAATAACATTGGCACATCAGGTTTCTGGTTATTTGAGGGTTGGCTACCTTATCTTTTGCTGAAGTGCCAGTTTAATTAGTGTTTCAAATGAATGTCTTTAATATACTTCAAAAGGCAATGTTACTTTTTTGTTCTTTTCATGGACTAGATACATGGATAGAAGACAGCAGAATTACAGACAAACTGATTTAAAACCACTTATACTATAGATAAGAGTGAAAAAGGCATGTGCAAGTCTCTATAGCAAAAACGTGAAAGACAGTATGTTCATTGAGAATACAGGGGAGAAAACATCTTCTAAACATTGGGTATCATTATTAATAGTATTAGGTTCTAAGACCTTTTCCTCTGCTTGAACCAATGAACTACATATGAGTTTTGTTAGCTGTACAGTTGAATTTGCAAATGACAAAGATCCGATTGAAACAATTTTAAGCAATAAAGAAAATCATTGGCTTATGTAACTAGAATGTCTAATTGCATTAGTTTAAGTTTCTTTCTTTTACTGTTTTCAGCCCTTTTCAACCGTCTTCCAGTGGTGGCCTAATTCTAAGGCTTCTGTAAATGGAAGCACAAGAACCACCAGCTGCTCTAGGCTTCTCTCATTCTCGTCATTTGCAATAGAATTCCCATAAAAGTCTAACAGTGGGCTCTGACTGGCCAGCTTTGGGTCCTGAGTCTATTTCTAAATCAATCATTTTGATTGGAAGTTGGGTTGTTCTAATTGGCTAGGACCAAATTACATGATTTCCTCTGAATCTTTGGTGTGGCGAGTGAGCAACTACAGAATCATTTGGACTGAGAATAGGGGATTTGTGGTCCTCCCAAGAAATTTTGAATAGATAGAGGTCTCTTTCAGTGAATCTGCTAAGTCCAGACATCTCTATGCTTTTTAAAAGTTGTCTTATAAAAGATATGTTTCAGAAACAGAGAGGAGAAGCCCAGTATTTACATGAATAACTTGGGTGCAGGGGATAGTTTTTTCTCTTCCTCCTTCAGTTTAATCCTTTAAAAGTTATAAAGTTGGGAGAACTGTGTACGTTTCTTTCTCCCCTCCCTTCTCTTCCCCTCTTTTCCTCGAGTGATATCTTGTTTGAGAAGATTTAATGTAAATTTCAAAGACTCTTACACTATACTTATATGAAATAAAACAAAATAGATGAGGAAAAAATTAGGTCAAGTGAAATTGAGATGGGGAAATAAGATAAAGGCAAATAATACTAGTTTTTTTTTTTTTAAAAAAATACCTTAATACCTTAAACACTTCCGAATGGATAATAGTATATTCTGGATTCTAATCTTAGAATTTGGTTTCCATCAGACCAAATAGGCAAACTGATAGTTACATGATTCAGAAAGCACATAAGAGGAAGTCAAACAGTTCCTCTGAAGAAACACAGCTATTTCTGACTCTGAGATCAGAGAAAGATTCCTTTCAAGAATCCTCATAGAAAAAGAACACCACGTAATGTAATGTACAATGTCGTCAACATTCCTCTAGTAAATACAGCTGTTGGATTCATAGAAATATTTGGGTTCAACATTCCTACAATAAGTGCAGCTATTGGATTTAAAGAAATATTTCTTTAAAGTCTATCAACATAAGTTAATGTCATTAAATGAAATTTCAAGTCTATAAAAGCTGTCTACAAAACGGGTTAATAGAACATGGGTCAAAATCATAACAGGACTTATAAAGACATTTTCTCCTAGTGTCTATGGTGAGCTATTGCAAATTTGGAACCATGATAGTGACATTAACAGGTTTGATTTTTGAAAAATTATTCCATTAGCTTTTGGAAGAATGGATTGGGGTTTGACATGAGAGGTAAAGTCATAATTGTATTAATCCAGTAAGGAATGGAATGGGAAGACTTCTTGTCAAAGATCCTTTTGCACACTCAATTTTATTCCCTGTAGAACACTAATCTAGTTCTTTCTAACTCCCTTTGGTTCTTCATGTCCTGGTCTGTGTCATCTCATTTAGGATTCATTCTCTGATTTTTCTACTTTCTCCCAGGGTTAGGTCCTGTTCTTCCTGACCCCTCCTCACCTTGTACACACACTTACCATATATGGATGTGTTTGGGTTTGTATATCTTTCTTCCCACAGAGATTGTGTCAATGGTTTCTGTATACATTAGCCCAGGGATATAACGCACAATTATAAATAAATGGGTGAACATACAAATGTGTAAGAATAGAATGTGTTAGCCATGTGGAAACCTACCAAGCCTGTCAGCTTCATATATTAGTGAATAAAAAGCAGTACAAATCCTTTAAATGTTGTATATGTGTATCCAATTTGGATAAATATAAAAACATAGGAATAGTTTTAATAAACTATACCTTCTAATCTTGTTTCTTTTAAACATGTCTTATTGAAAAATTATAGATTCAAAAATTTGCTCGAAGGACAAATAACTTCATTGCACTTTAAGAAACAAGGTTATTTTTTAAAAAGAATATCTACCAAACAATATCAGAGAAAGCAAAATGTTTCCCAGCAATGGAGAAAATCACAACAACAGTGTAGCTATTCCCCATCCTCAAATCAAGCCTGAGGCTTTTTTCCCCTACCAACTAATAGCCCCTCTGAACCAAGAGGACTTTCTCCTATTATTCTATGTATCTGAAAGCATAAACTTTCATCTGGCAGGCTCATTCTCACAACTGAGTGAATCAAAGTTTAATAAAAAAAGAAGCAGCATTTATTGCAAACTTTTTTTTTTATATTTTCTAATGTATCTTTCATGTTTCCTTTCTTTAGGTTTTGGTCATGATGGTGGTGGCATTTAAGGACATTTGGAAATGGATATCTACAACCCCAAATAAATGATATCACTGGATGGGCTCATTTGTACCTGCTCCAGTGACATGGTTGGATCACTTACGAAGACTATTGATTATAACGGTGAATGGAAGTGTCTTGCACTTCAGAAGGAAAAAAAAAATGACTTTGGGCAAGTCGGCCATCTACTTCTTAGAGATCACATTGATTAATCCCTGTCAACATCTATAGATTTCACCTTAAACTCTGCCGGTTTCCCAAGGGTATTAAGCACTAGGTCTGAAGCAAATAGAGCAGAGTAGGGAGACTTTGACATTGTCTTAAATTATGGTGACTCAGTTTGGATCTGAAAAACTGTGTAGGAAGCCAAAAAAGGGTGGATAAAAATAAATGTCAGGAGACATGGAGGAAAACACATCTCATTAAAATTTCATCACTGTAGTACATATCTCAAGGTGTTCTAAAACTTGAGAATTGTATGAAATGGTATATAAAATAGTGCTACTGATATTGTTATCTATAAATTATGAGGTTAGTGATAACGATTTCCTGCAAAAGGTATTAATCATCTCTGTTCATAGAAATAGACTTTATTCGAAACTAAATGTGTGCTTTATTTTTTCCTTGTTAATTATGGCTATCTTTTTAATTTTAAAAATTAGATACTTTGTTCCAGCTGTTCAATTTTTTTTCCTCAGTAAACAAAATCAACTGTTGAAAAATTTTGTTGAAACAATTGTTTTCCTGATACTATCAGATTCATGAACATTGCTAGGAAAAATCTTGTCCATCTCTGTATTTAACATAACTCTCTTGGTTAAATTCTGGGAGGAGATAAAATGACTTGCTATTCAGGGGCATGCTCTTGTTAGGTGCTTTAATTCTCACCAGAGAATGTCAAAAGCCTACCTCCAGCCATGTGAATTCTTACAGGGCCTAGTTCTGCACCTCAGTGACAAAACAGAGTAGTTGTGCTCCCCGTAACTTGTCTGTGAGTAACTTCAAACTCACTGCCATTTGTTATAACTGTGTAAAGCCAGGCTGAGGCACACAACATTATGTAAGTTTATCTAAAGCAGTCTCTCCTAAATATATTTGACCATGGACACTTTTCTTTTGTGAAAAACATAGTTGGGGACACTTTACATATAGGAATGGGCAGAGGAAAGATGAACCAGCATAGGAGGATGAAACACAGACAGGGCACTGGAAAGACTTCCTGAAAAGAGTGAGGTAATGGAAAAACAGGGACAAGAAATTTCAAAGGAGGACATTTTCAGTGGCCAAAGTTTTATTCTCACTTTTTCTTGACATCTGAAATGTTGACACTGTTCCTTCCTGCCACATGGAAGGGAGGAAGAGAACAGGGACCCTTTCCACCAGAGCTGTGAGCTTCATCTTTAATTAAAAATTCTAACTGGAAAAGTACAGTCTCATTTGTGCCCACAAATTGTAGCCATTCTTCTGAGAAATGGAGTCATTTGAATTTGTCTGACTCATTCTTGAAGGGAGAAACAGAGGTAGTGGTAGCAAAAGAAATTGAGTTCCCTTCAGCAGCCAACAATCAAAAGAACTTTGTTGTATTATATTCCATTTACTGCTAATTCTGATTCCAGGTATTTTACTAGCTATTTTATACATGTTATCTCATTTAATCCTCAAAACAACTATGTGAGGGAGGTATTATAACTATTTTATAGTGTAAGAAACTACTTAGAGTAATAAAGCTGGTAATAAATAATAAATAGGGAGAGATGCCATTCAAATAGAGGTTCTCTGACTCTATAATGTGTGGTCATCTGGTTGTCTTCTTTCTACCATATTTTGTCTGGCTGCACTAAAACTTTCAGAAAGTTTTTGATTGTATACTAAATAGAGTGATAAGAAAGTCCCTGAGTGGGTGTCTGTGTGTACACATGCTCACAAAAAATTTTGTCTGAAAGAAGAGCCAGAGATCATAGCTCATCGATTATTCTATATCACATGCTGTCCAGCCCAAGATGGCACTTTTTAAGTAATGAAAGTCAGGGATGGGCCACCCTTTCCACCCCACTATCTCCTCGTCTTTTGAACTAGCTGGAGTAATTCATCAAAAATCCTTTTTGAAATTATTCATATGCTCTCACTCCATGATTAAACTGAATTAAATATTCAACAACAAGCACTTTTTTAAAAAGCGCTCTTTTAACTCAATGTATTGTGAATGCAGACAAAAAGAAAAAAAACCAAAAAGAGATGTAATAACATATGCTCATCTTTCTTATTCCCTTGTTGCAATCATCTCCGAAAACATTAACAATAACAGCAGCAATGGCAACAATAACAACAGGAAAATAACAGATTTTGAGTATTCCTATATTCCAGTCCCCATTCTATGCTCAAGATTCTGAGGAAGAACATTCTTCCATCCTAACATTCTTTCTTAGGTTGAATGTGACTTGTCATGGGTGTGATGTAACAATTACCCTTTGGTTAGCTCAAGATTTCACTTTTTCTGCATCCCCCCCACCTCTGTTTTGTCTATTTGGCTTTTGCTTTGCTTTATTCTCACAGGCTATGCCATCTGAGACAAGTTGCATGAGAAATTCTTCATCTGAGTGAAAATATACCTTCAGTCCTGTTGTCTTATAGTAAAATGTTTTGTTTTTAGAACTAATCAATGATTCTTCTTCCTATCTATATTTAGTATGTCATTTTACCAATACTAATGGTATGGAGTCAGATGAGTCTGAGTTTGAATCTTGGCTCTGACAATTACTTGACTGTAATCTTGAGGAAGTGACTTTATATCTCTGGGTCTCTGTTTTTGTATCTGTAAAATTGAGTGGATAATGCCATCTTAGAATTCTTGGGAGAGTTAGGAAGATGATTATAATGTGTGGCAGTCAACAGACACTAAATGAACAATAGAAATTGTTATTTAGGGGCCAGCCCTGTGGCAGAGTGGTTGCCACAGAGTGGTTAAGTCTGTGCACTCGGCTTTGGTGGCTCAGGGTTTCTCCAATTCAGATCCTGGGTGTGGACCTAGTACTGCTCATCAAGCCATGTTGAGGCGGTGTCCCACATAGCAGAACTAGAAGGACCTACAAATAGAATAAAGAACCATGTGCTAGGGGCCTTTGGGGAGAAGAAGGAAAAAAAAAGATTGGCAACAGATTTTAGCTCAGGGCTAATCTAAAAGAAAAAAAAAAAGTAATTGTTATTTATATAGGCCATTCCTTTGTTTTAATCTACTAAATTCACAAATATCACTTGAATTGATAAGATGAACAGCTTATTTCTTTCTTGGAGATTTACAATTATATTTTAAGTGATTTTCTCAAAACTTCATAATAGCTTATATAATGACTTTAGAGCTAAAGTTATAACCTAAGTGCTAAATTAGGTTATAATTCTAAACCTCAAAACAAAACCTCAAGTAAACTCCATCATTTTTATTTCATATTTCTCTCAATATTGTTAAATATGTTTGTTTGTAATGAATTAGAGTACCCAAAGTAAAATATATGTGTAATATTTATGTATCCATGTAAATATCTTCTATTTACAAACCGATTGTGATGCAAAGTGAGTTTTTCTTTTCTGATTTTTTGTTCTTTTGTCATTTTATTTCTATTTTTTAAAATTTCTATTGCCATTTGTTATTGTTTCAGTTTGTTACGATATTCAGAACTCTTCATCCTATGAAAAGGAAAAGCCATAAATAATGTTTATTCTCCAAATTGTCTCTATGAGGAATCTTGGGATCTAGTTTTTCTCAGCCAAGGCATATGTCCTCTCCTTTGTCCCCTAACCTCTTAAGACT